>NC_135234.1:107968741-108268741 GCF_051348905.1 Ranitomeya variabilis
ATCAAACAATGTATAAAAACCAGGAAGGATTAGTAAGAATGCCCCATTTTGCATCTCTAGTTGGTAACAAGAATGAGTAATGAATTTTCTGCAATGTCTTTAAACGACGTTGCCCTTTGTACATGCAAAGTTGGGGCAGCATGTTGTAGGCTTGTGATAATGCTCTTCCCCCCAACTGCTTTGCATCCAGTTAACATTTATAATCCACCAATACAAGCCAATTGATCATAAGAAGCCACTTTCCTTCATCCTCCTTGTCAAATCCTCCATACACAAATAAAGAAGAATAACAGAAAGAAATGCTGGTCCTTTAGAAAGTGGTGGCAGTGGCTAAAGTACCTTCCAATGTTGGTCAGCGTACAATGACAGCTAACACCAGGAGAAAGAGCAGCAGGGACACCCTGACCCCATCACACCTGTTTTCTGCTGCCTGCTGCACACCACTTGGCATTCTCATGGACGTCCTCCGTGTACATTTAGTCTTCCTCTTTGTTGAAGGAGTGGGCATAGTGTCGAAATTGAATTTCAACTGGTAATCCGGCACATAATCCTGCAAGTCATGTGTGCTCTTCCCAGGTAGTGGTTTGGCGATCCGGTTTCGGTTTTTGTGACTGGTGCAGTTCTTACCATGTTTCCTTGTTCCTGGACGTGGATCCGGATGGGCAGCTGGCTCATTTTGGTGCAAATCTTTTCCTTTTTCCTTTGAGGAATGGTGTGAGTGGTGCCCTTTATGTGATATCTGATGTGTGGTGCTGTAAGTATGAGTCTTAATTTGGTGAAGTGACTCTGAGCCAGAACAATGAAGATAATCTTCTGCTTTTAGAGTTTTCAGGTCTCTGCCCTGCACTTTGTCCGGAGTCTCACAAATAACATTGGAGCTAGTCCCTCTAAACTTTCGTAACCATTCCCATAGGGATCTGGCTTTACAGTCGCAGTCCCAGGGGTTATCATTAAGCCTCAAAAACTCCAGAGCAGAAAGATGTGCTAAACATTCCCCTTGCATTTCTGATATGCTGTTGTTAAATAGAAATAGAGTGGTCAGCCTCTTAAGATCATGAAAAGCATTTCTATGAATGAACTGAAGTTGATTCTGATGAAGAAGGAGACGATCCAAGTTGACCAAACCTCTAAAGGTGTTTTGATGAAGGCTCCAAAGCTTGTTTCCATGCAAAAAAAGATGACTCAGGTTGACCAAATCTATAAAGATATCATCCTGTAGAAACTCAATGTGGTTGTTCTGAAGATAAAGAAATTGCAAACTGTGAAGTCCATTAAATATCCCACTAGGCAAAGAGCTGAGGCCACATTTGTACAGGTTCAAGGTATGAAGTCTAGATAAACCTTGAAATGTCTCACCTGCCAAAGCCCTCAAATAGCGATTGTCCCCAAGATCCAGTTCTTCAAGGTTGTCAAACCCTTCAAATGTCTCTGGATCAATGAAGGTAATATTGTTGCTGTAGAGCCACAGAGTGACTAAGGAAGGGCTGAAGTGTCCCCTTAGGAGCATCGTTATCTGATTGTTCTGAAGAAATATTCTCTCGCTGATTTCTGGAATCCCCTCTGGTACAGCCCCAAAGTTGTGAGCCTGACAGCTGACAGTCATTGGTGAAGGGTAACATATGCAGTTTATGGGGCATAGTGATATAAAAGGCAACTGCAGTCCAAAAAGAACCAAAAATAGATCCAAGTGACTCCCTGTAACAAGAGAGAAAACAAATAATTAATATATTTTAAAGTATGCATTAATACACATATCAATAATGCAAATATAGATGCTGCAAATGAGAAAGATGGAGAAGAAACAAATGCTAGTGTTGTTCCAGAGGGCCATTTAGCTCTTATGACATGTCTGTTTTTAGTAAGTATTTGTCCAGTCCATGAAATAAAAACACAGTTGCACTTTTCATACCCCATATTGTGCCATTCCTCTGTTATTCCTTCTGGAAATGTACTACTAATTTACTAAGAGTCTCCTAAAATTCATTTTAGGTAGATTCACCCGATTCTATTTATTCCAAATAAATTGATCTGAATCAAACTGGCGCTAAAAGATGTTTGTTAAGCTCTGATGAACCCCAAAGCATAATAAATAGTTGAATAGGGAAGGGGTGAAAAATAAACCTTATACTAACTTGTCCTAGGCTCTCATCTGATTCTCTTATGCCACCGCTGCAGCTCCCTGGTCTTCCGCATGGGTCTCTGGTGCATACGGAGTTAAGGCCAGTGATTGGCCACATGTAGTCAAGTTGGGGGTGATAAGCAGCATTTACGTCAATGACATTATGTGACCACATGAGGTCAATTACTGGCCTCAGCACAAGAGGAATGGAAGACCATCACGGAGGACCAGAGGGCAGCGGCTGCAATGGAGATGGGGTTAGGAGTCAGGGTAGGGCCTAGGATAGGCAGCAAATATAATGTATTTTGTCATTGTAACTCCATTCCTTGCTCATCCAAATTCAAAAATTTCATATGCATGAGTATCTGGAATGTTTGGGAAATTTCTAACAAATTTGATCTCTAATTACTGAAACTGGATATTACCACTCCTCTCATCAATATGCACTGTCGGACACTGAAAGCACTGGTTGCTCGGTATCATGAAAATGATAACACCCAAATCATAATTTATTCACACACTTCCAGGAGGAAAACAGATGAATGGTGCAATGCAGAGGTATAAGAAATAATGCTCCAAAATTGGTATTTAATTGAAAAACAGAGAGAGCTGAAAAGTCTTTTGAAAGTGAATCTGTACCACATCCGAGAGCAGAATGATTTTGGGGCAAAGGCGCTGATTCCAGCGATGTATCAATTACTGGGCTGCATGTTGTATTTATTTTTATAAAATCCCTGTTTTTTTCCGCTGCATATCTACCAGTTCTCTGAACGCTGAGCTCTGTATAACCCGCCCAGACCACTGATTGACAGCTTTCTCTGTACACTGTGCATAGGCAGAAAGCTGCCAAACAGTGGTGGGGGAGGAGTTATACTGAACTTATGAATATAGAGAACTATATAGCAGCAGGTTTACTAGTCCTTGAGGGATATTCTCCAGCTGATAAAACAGTGATTTTACCAGGACTATACTAAGCAGTCTAGCAAGTGATACATCGCTGGAATCAGGGTCTCTGTTTCTACATTATGCTGCTCTTAGTTTAGGTAGCAAAAACTTGGTGACAGATTTCTTTAACTACAAGTTTGTTAATCCCATTTGCAGTTTATTGGTCTACTGTTTAATAATTTTTGGTCCATAATACATAATCTATTACTTTATATAATGATAGTAATAAAAATATCACCTCTGTATATATTCTACTTTTGTAACGCAGAGGTTAAGGACATCTTAAATAATGAAATTTCCATTAAAAATAGATTGTGTTTGAAATATCATGGACTTTTATTAAAAGGTCAATTATTGCCAAACTTTACCCTCTTACTCATTATCTTTTCCTATGTGAAAAAATGTTGAATCTGACGTGCATACACAACAGAGGATTCAAGAACAGCGAACGATTACAGGCTGCACAATTATCACAATTTACCATTGAAGAAGATGAACGTAACATTTACTTATTTTTTTCCTTAGGTCGGAAGACTTAATAAGAGAGATTAAGCAATGTGAGGACTGTCATAAAGCAAGTTTCAAATGTTAATGTTAACCGAAATACTAATTTAATTAGCTTCAGTGAACTCATATAGTGAAGATGTAACTTATCAGTAATGCCATTTTTCTTTATACTAGCCTAAGGACTCCCCGCCATGGTTGTTCCATGGCTCTTTGTAAGGAGCATAATGTGGCTACCATCGGGCTATATGAACACTCCGCTGTACCTCTATGTCTCACTAATTTGGCACATGCAGGTTTCTTCCTGTCGAATTTGTGGCATCTTCTACTGTATACGTATAGCGGTATTATTGAGTTTACAGGAGAATACCTTTGTACATATGGCACCCCACTGAGCTTCATAGCAGGAGCTGCGCGGCTTCATACTAAGCTCTGCACCAATATCCAATAACCCATATAGCAATATACTTGGATAAATCTGTGAGATGACTTATGTCTAGCTTAACTGCACAGCATTTTAACAATGTTCTTGGGCGCCTTGATGGATGGAGGCAGTAAACCTTTTAATTTTTATGTTTAAGTTGCCTTAACATGACAAGACACCTCAGACCTCAATATTATGATCTATTGTTCACTATGAACGCGGTTTTTCTATAATCACAAAACATACTGTAAATCACTATAGTCTAAAGCCAGTGTTTCAACGCCAAATTGAAATAGAAAATTCATCTCTGAACCCTCCTTGAACAACAAGTCTGAGTTGATCAACTTCTTAAATCTTTATACTGACAAGGCCCCCCCCCATAGTTATATCCTTAGTGGGTAAAAAAACGAGGCGTACAAAGAGATAACAGGTGGAGGAAGAAATCACATAAAGGATAGAAACAAGGCCATACTAATCGTATCTTTTCCGTTCAAGTAATCATTTACTAAAATAAAAGTATCTATATATATAATTGTCTAAGGGTTTTTCCGTCTGTCTGTCTGTCTGTCTTTCTGTCTGTCTGTCTGTCCTGGAAATCCCACGCGCGCCTCGACCAATCAGAGACGGGCACAGCATGGCGACGATGATGTCATAATGGAAATCCCGCGTCTCTGATTGGTCGAGGCCGCCAGGCCTCGACCAATCAGCGACGGGCACAGTATCGACGTAGCTGTCATAATGATTGCCATGGCGACGATGATGTCATAAAGGTTGCCTCGACCAATCAGCAACGGGCTCAGTCTGCCGCGAATTCTGGAATCATCATTGTCAATATACTACGGGGACATGCATATTCTAGAATACCCGATGCATTAGAATCGGGCCACAGTCTAGTTTTTAATAATTCTGAGTTGTAGGTATGGAGTTAAAGTGGTGTTTCACGATGATAAGTATGACCTATCCACAGAATAGGTCATCAATATCAGATCAGTGGTGGTCCAATACCCAGCACCTACACCGATCAGCTGTTCTCAGCTCCAGCTGAGGCCAGATGTACACAGTCGTAGAGGTAAAAATCAGCACAGTTCCGTCGACTGTTTACTCAATGCTGTTGAGTGTTGCAGGACAGCACCGATCCAGATAAACCAGTGGTAGCTACCACTAAACAATTGAATGAGCTGTGCTGGTCAGATCTGCAACTGTTTACACGTGGCAGCCACCAGAACTGAGAAGAGTTGATCGGTGGGGTGGCCAGGTGTCACATCCTCATCTATAGGACCCAAGGGATCATCAATATCATAGTAGTGAAACACCCTTGTAACTTGAGATGACCATGCACCATAATCTCGCTAGAATGCAGCAGCATCATATGTAAAGGGAGAAATCTGGAGCATAGGTGCTGTTTACCAGGGGTGTACTAACAATCCAAATTACCTCGGCCAGGGTATTTAAATACATGACTTGGGCAATGAAGTCAAATTTTTCCCCAGGTGAACAAAGGCATAGCTATGATGTTGTACTGATTCCCATCACCTCCAATTGGCATAAAAGATATCTCTCTTGATTATCTTCATCCTGACTCCACCTTTTTCAGGAGAAATATCATGATAATAACCAGGTATCCAAATATCTGAGGCTCTTTCAGCTCCTATGTCTACTATTCTAACAGTCATTCCTTGCTCAGCATCAAGGCGTGCTTTGATTCATGGAGACATAGGGTCTCTAATAGGGTCTGTATTATCGACCTACAGTCAATCAAATCAATGAAACACGCTATGACTTCCAAATATTAGACCCTGCTGCAAACATTGCTCGATACCTCTGGAAAACCTATATCTTCAGCAAATTAAATCTTTAAAGTGAGTCTGCCAGAAAAAAAATGACCGTTTAAACCAAGCACAGATGCTCGATGCCCCGTTGACGTGGCTAAATAGTTCAATGCTCCTTTCCACCTACTTGTTTGCCATCCTATTTTTGGGCTGCCTTCTTCCTTGGTTGGTAGCTCTAACTTTATAGGAACCATAAACGAGCAGTGAAAGGTGTAGAACAAGTAGGTGAAAAGATGTACTGAACTATATGACCACGCCAAGGGTGCATCGAGCACGGGTGCTAGGTTTACAGTCATTTAATGCTGACAGACACACTTTAATCCACACAACAGGGACAGTCCAATAACGTATTTGCTTCCAATTTCAGCCCCCGAAAATAGGTCTTTTTTTTACGTTTTAGCTCACCATTTCTCTAATTTTAGATAAAATTACTTATTGCATTACTCAGTTTTGAATACGAAAAGATCTACTGCCCTACAAGTTCTCACTGCTATGGCAGAGAAGCCTCAGTCTGAAGTAGTAATATATCGTGAAAATGATTCCTTTATTCGGATGTACACTAAATTTAGCTCTCTTATGCCTTTAATTTCCCTTCAATCCATTTCTTATTATAAGAAGGAAACATATTTTAGATATGAAATACAGAATATCTGCAGAGGATAGTGTGCTCATTGATATTATAGCCATTTCATTACGTGCCTTGGACTCATACTAGCAGAAATGTGACACCATTTAAACAAGGATTGCTTCAGTGTCATTTCTGCTTCCAATAGGGAAATATTTTTGTATAATGAATTTTTAGCTAGTCCAGGTGATGACATCAGTATGGTTCCTATATTAGCAAAACTTGGGAACGGCTCAAGAATATATAATCAAGTGGCATCTCCATGGTGTATCTATAAGTAAGTCATTTAAATCCAAGATAGATGGTCAATTTATTTCTGTTTAGTTTTCTCAAGCTTAAAAATTCTCACAAGTGTTTATATCTTTCATCCATTCTCCACAGGTTTAGAAAAATGTCTACAGAAACTGATGGCAGAAATTATTATGGTAGCCTTGTCCTGCAGTCCAAAGACATTTAGCTAAATATTAGATAGATAGATAGATAGATAGATAGATAGATAGATAGATAGATAGATAGATAGATAGATAGATAATTAAAAAATGAAAAGGGAATAAAACATTAAACATATGCAAGGTGGGTGCAAATACCTCCAAAACAAAATATACAGATTTTGTCAGAGTGTATAAAAATGAAAAAAGGTAGGCAGCACTCCAATAGTCACCAAAACAGAAGGACTTTATTTAGCCCATGGGGCGTAGCGACGTTTCGGGTTCAAATTAACCTTTCTGAAGTTTTACATTTGAACCAAAATGTCACCACGACACATGGGCTAAATAAAGTCCTTCTGTTTTGGTAGCTATTGGAGTGCTGCGTACCTTTTTTCATTCATAGATAGATAGAATGTTTTAAATCATAGACGTGTTAATAGTTTATTTATGATGTAACAAACTGTGTCTTAACAAATCAATATTTAGTTTAATCACTCTTTGTCTTCAAAAAAGAATCAAAGCATCAATTGTTCTATGTTCCAAACACCTTGGAGAACTAACCACTAGTAATGAGCAATTTTATTTGAGTGGAATTGAATTCTACTTGAATTTTACAAAAATGTGTATTCTCCAGAAATCAGCAATATAACGGTCAGCTGCAGCCAACTTTTTGCCGAACCATGGAGGGCCGGCAATAGCTTAAAAAATAAAATTAAAGAATTTATCCACTACTTTTACACTTATGACCTATCAGCAGGATAGGTCATCAATGTCTGATTGGAAGGGTTCTAACACCCAGCACCCCTGCAGATCAGTTGTTATCAGTGTCAGCGGCGGTCCGAAGTATTCAATTGCAGAGCTGGCCATCTTCTCATAGTGGCCGCCGTAGGGTTTGAATAGGAGGCGAATGTGTGGTACCAAGCCTCGGACACTACCAGAAGATGAAGCAGCTTGACAAGGGAGTACTTCTGACCGGTGGCTGCCAACACCGATGACAACTAGTCGGCTGGGGTGCCGGATGTCGGACCCCGTCCAATCAGACATTAATGACATATCCTAAGAACAGTCCATAGAAGTAAAGTATAGTACAACCTCATTAATACTCATCTCATCATTCTCCTGTCCCACCACCTCTGTTCCTCTTCTTTTCACCTTCCTCTTCAGCCTGCTTTACTCTAGGCTGAGTCTTCCAACACCAAGGAGGCCTCTGACATCAATGGATGATGTGCAGTCACAGATCACATTGTGTTTATTTTGTTTACTTACTTACATAGCATCATTCATTCCACATCTCTTTATAGACAGCGTCATCACAATCCCCATTGGGGCTGACAATCTAAATTTCCAATAAGAATGTATTTCAAGTTTGGGAGAAAACCCAGACCCAAACACTTGGAGAAAATACAAACTCCTTGCAGATGTTGTTCTTGGTGGGATTTGAGCCCAGGACTTCAGTGCTACAAGGCTGCAGTATTAACAACTGACGCACCATGCAACCCAACTAGTGATGAGCGAGTATACTCGTTGCTTGGGTTTTGCACTCTTGGGTGGTCTCTGAGTATTTGTGAGTGCTCGAAGATTTAGTTTTTGTTGACCCAGCTGCATGATTTACTGCTGCTAGCCAGTCTGAGTACATGTGGGTGTTGCCTGGTTGCTAGGGAATCCCCATATGTATTCAAGCTATCCAGCAGCCACAAATCATGCATCTACGGCGATGAAAACTAAATCTCCAAGCACTCACAAATACTCGGAGACCACCCGAGCCTGCTTGGGAAAACCCGAGCAACGAGTACACTCGCTCATCACTAAACCCAACATATCATATGTGTCCCGAGCTGCTTACTATGCAAAGCACACTGTAAAGTCAGAGACCTCCTTGGTGCTGGTAAACCTGGCATAAAGTAAAGCAGGCAGAAGAAGATGCGAATGATGGGGAAAATTAAAAAAAATTGAAGCGTTGAGGACAATTTGGCTGGCTACGGGGGAGGTGAGCTAAGTTTAGTCATAATTCTTCCATGGGCCACTTTTGGTCAGACCTCTCGGAACAGTAGGTTGGTAGAGCTGGGGCTGGGTTCCACTGGTTGCTGTCAATTCTGAGCTGAATCCATGTAGAAAAGCCGCGGAGACACCATCATGTGTTTCTCAACGCAAGCAATGAATAGCCAGGTCTTTCACCGGGAAGGAACAACCACGGGAAGGGCAGCATCCAATAAAAGAAAACCACCTATGCCAAAACATGGTATCCATCCACAGACAGCTGTTTCGGGGTATTTGCCCCTCATCAGTGTGGAGTAGGAAACTGGCTATTAGGAGCAGTGCCTAGTGAAAAGACTATAAACATGAGGATGAATGAGAAACACGTGATGGTGTGTCAGCGGCTTTTCTACATGCATTTGCATATTTCCCTTAAGGGATGGGGGCAGTGTTCTGGATCACTGCATTGAGAAACACGTGATGGTGTCTCTGCGGTGTTGGATGTTTTGATCTCCCCGAGGTCATTCATCCTCATGTTTATAATTCTGAGTTGAAGGCATGGCTGGACTTCTTCATATTTCGAAGGGAATTAACCATAATATGTCTTCCATGTGCAGCACTAAGTTTGATGAACCGCTGTGTCCATTGTCCTCAATGTTGCTCAATTCTTGGTATCCACAATGATGAGAAATACAGGCATATAGCTGTCCCTTATGCAATACCATAATTGAGGTGTCTTATTGGCTCCAAATTTATTGTGCAGTAGGACATCGACCCCACACATACAGTCAATGTCATTAAGAAATATCTTCACCATAAAGAGGAACAAGGAGTCCTGCAAGAGCTAATATGGCCCCCATAAAACCCTGGTCACAACGACATCTCGTTTTTCTGAGATTACTTGTAAAGACAGAATTATTTGCACAAGTGACATCCACAGAAGATCTATAGTTTTCTTTAAGATGTTTGGAACAATCACAGTTCTTTCAAAAACTATTTAAAAGTGCACATAGAAGAATTTATGGTTTTATGATGTTTTTACGGCAAATGTTGGTCACACCAAATATTGATCGATTCTCTTTTGTGCATTCACATTTCATTTTGGTAACAGTTGAACATTAATTATTCACACTGCATCCCACTAAGGGTATGTGTCCACGTTCAGGATTGCATCAGGATTTGGTCAGGTTTTTTCATCAGTATTTGTAAGCCAAAACCAGGAGTTGGTGATAAATACAGAAGTGGTGCATATGTTTCTGTTATACTTTTCCTCTAATTGTTCCACTCCTGGTTTTGGCTTACAAATACTGATGAAAAATCCTGACCAAATCCTGATGCAATCCTGAACGTGGTCACATACCCTTATACTCCGGCCGTTCTTCCGGTCTTTGTTTAGAAGCGGTCAGCATATGATCGCAGGGGTCAATTGTTGGCAGAAGCAGTCACGTGCTCTACTATTTAAATGATGGGTCCCATGATGTAAAATAAAAAAGGTTTGCCAGCAACTTGTAGAAAAATATCAAAATGGTCTGTATTGGAATTATTAGCAATAACAAAGGCAATCTTTTCTTTTTTACATTTTTGCTCTTGCTGTCGAAATAGCTATTTTGCAATGGTTGCCGTTATGGTACCTGAGCATTGATGCCCGTTGTATGGAGCAAATCCCTATACTGCAGCTACTGATTAGCTGTAGTGATCACATGCTGACTGATTCTTAACAAAGACCAGGGGAACTGCCAGAACATCAGTGCTGGATTTCTGTGGATATGAAGGTGTAAGTGGTATTTATTTTATTATTTTATATAATTTGAGTCAGTTTAAAGAAAAATAATGAAGCTGGATCACCAAATCACAAATTCAGCCTGCTATAGCAATATTATATTTCAGTTTGCCACAGTCTAATCAGTGCACTAACACCCAGCTATCAATTTATTCATACGTTCGAAGGAAGCATTGCAGAGGAAGAACACAACACAGAGTTCTAAGAAAAGTTACACCAGAACGGTTACTTAATGGGGAATATGAATATTTCTTAAACACATTGTGATGACAAATTTTCTGGAGTCAGCATTGTTCTCAATGCAGCAGTGGACGTTAGGCTAAGCGCACACTACATCTGTACATTTAGCCTACAGTATACGTATACTATCATATGCCCATAAGTCTCCAGTCACCAAATGAAGGCTAAAGTATATTCTTTCGTCCCCCTGACGAAGGATGTTGTACAAAATCCATGTGGGTTGGACACTTTGATCCCCTCTTTTGGTTGTGGCTATGCTTGTGAATTTGTGTCTACTTCGAAGTCTTGGCTATCATTATTATCTTGACTTTATATTTACAAACCTATCATTATTGTCTGTATTTACGGTATATTGTAGTATTTTTTTAATTCTTTATTTACAGCTGCTCTACTGTGGCATAGACATTCACACATAGACCTATTACCTTTGTTTTGGCCTTTTTTAATTGCTGTTCTTGTATTATTTCTCTCTGTGCCCAGCCATATACATATAAAGGGTTTCTGGTTGTCTCACCTGTTTTTCATTGTGCGTATTTATTTTAATTGTCTTTAAATATTTGTATCTGCATATCAAGCATTAAACTTTTTTTTTAATGGGTGCCTAAGGCAAATGGATGCTTTGGCGACCATTTTGATTGTGGCTACTGTTGGGTGCAAACCTACAAAATAAGTATATGCATCCAAAAGTGGGCACAGGCAGGATATATATAATCTATGGCATAACTACAACTAGTACAAAATAACAAAAATGTAAATACTTACAGTAAAAAAGGAGGTTGATCAAAGGTAGAGTCTTTCTTTAAAGGGGTTATTCACTACTTAGACAACTCCCTCTTGATCTAAATGTTTGGTCCCAATAAAATAAAAAGCTATACTCACCTTCTGTGCTTGCACCGTTACAAACCGTGGTCCCGGGTCTCTTGTGTGGTTGTTGTGACATGTGACCCCGGCACCCAATCAGTGCCTACGTCACTGTCTCCGCATTTGGACAAATCGAACATGAACAGGAAGTCTGGGCTGCAGCTAATCTCTGGCTTCTTCTTCATGTTCAATTCAACAGAAAGTGGGGACAATGACACCAGCATCGATTGGGCGCTGGGGTCTCATGTCACAACAACAGCACGGGAGCCCCAGGTAGAGCAAGTGGCGATGGCGTGGGAACAGGGCCAGCACAGAAGGTGAGTATAAGCTTTATTATTACACTGGGGCCAAACGTGGGGTATGAGAAGGAGTTGTCCAAGTAGTGGACAACTTCTTTAAGTCTAAAATTAACAGATTTATGTTTAATATAAACATCCAGGTCATTTAATTAATTATTCTTTAGAAGTTACAAACCACGTTCACCCTCACAAGACCTGTCCTGGTTAATTGCCCTACATCTAGATCATGACACCATTGCCCTGGAGTATGAGACAAATTGGCAGATATGTTTTATTCTCTAAAGCAATTTCATTTAATCCTCGAAACTGAAAGAGAACCACTTTAGCCGTGATCTCACTCTCAAAAATCTACATCCCAATGTTCTTTGGTTTTAAGTGTGCCATTTGAGTGCATTAGTTAATCTATTCTGTGCTACACGGAGCATTGTGTGGATTAAAAATGCCACCCGCATGTCTTTGAAGAGCGGTATATGTCTTCCAAGCTACAGGTTGAATATCACTTCTTAAAAGTATTTGATTGAGCCATGTAAGCGAGCTTCATTTTCCTCTCTGCTGGCTCTCTACATAGTAGAATCTGATCTCAAGTACTGCAGCATTAACGGATCACAGACACTCGCTATAAAGCGAAGGTACGTGAAAGCCTTCTGGCAGGGTGTTGTGCCTTTAAATCCCCATGAGGCTCTATGATTACTCTAATTTAGCATAAGATACATATTCTCTATGTCACACAGTCATAACCTGATTAAAATTTGGCAGAGAATTAGATATTCCAATCATAGGAGCACAGAGGATGTTGAATAAAATGACACACTGGAGTCAGACAGCAATCAGTAAAAGCAGCCCTTTACCACATAACACTAATCTATTTCTGGCTTTTTTTCGGTATTTCAGATGAAATATAAGGTAATAAATGTTCTTGTAGCTTTTCAATTTGCAAATACAGTCTCCTATCACCTGCCTCACAAAACATGACTAAACGGAGCAAGAAATAAGATTTCCGTTAAAATATATGTTCGCTTTTATAAATTAATTTGGTGCAAATTTATCTTCCGTCTAGTAAAGTTGTCTTATGGCTCGGGGATCGCACTTGGACCAATGTTTGTCTATGGGGCCATGCAGATGACCGATTTTTTTCCTCGGAAAGTCTGTCATTTATCTTGCACTGGCCAATTATCTCATAGAAATAAAGTACCGTAATTCTTTATCAACAGACTATAACAGCAATGTCATTAAGTTCTCATGTACAGACGCTATACCATGGGTATGCCATATGCCACCATCTTGTGCTACTAATCTCCCCTGTAAGCAATAGAGTAAGGTAGAGATGAGAACATATTTTGAAATATCTTTCAGATTCATGAAAAACAGCCGGCAGATTCTATTTGATCTGAATCAAGTCTGCCCCAAACATGTATTATACTTTGAGCTCTCTCCAGACACCACTCAAAATAAATGGTAGGCCGGCAATGAGTTAAAACATTTTAAATATACTCTTGTGTCGTGCACCACAGGTCCTCACGCTGTCCTTCACTAGCTTGAAATTTCAGATCTATCTTTGAAATTGTCTTCTTTTTGGTCTGGATTTTCCTGTGCTGACTCGACCTCTTGTGGTCATGTGAGGCATAATGCATATCAATGATGTGTGTCACACCCTAAGTGACCATGTGGATCCTAGTAAGCCCTAGAATTGGATCAAAGACCAAAGAGAAAACTGAAGAGAATCCCCAAAAAAATGCCTGATATCAAGTGAATGTAGAACCAGGGGTGTTATGATTCTAGTGGTAGAGAATCTCTGGTATTCAGACTAAGTCCGCAATAACATAGAACTGCTCTAGGGAGGTGGAAACTAGGCTAACCGCATACCTGATCCTAACACACAACTAGAAGTAGCCGGTGAACCTGCCTACGTTGATTCTAGACGTCTCGAGCCAGCCGGAGAACTGACTACCCCTAGAGGGAAAATAAGACCTCACTTGCCTCCAGAGAAATTAACCCCAAAGATATAGAAAGCCCCCAACAAATAATAACGGTGAGGCAAGAGGAAAACACAAACGTAGAGATGAACTAGATTTAGCAAAGTGAGGCCCACTAATCTAGATAGGCAGAAAATAGAAAGTGAACTATGCGGTCAGCAGAAACCCCTGCAAAAACATCCATGCTGAGTATTCAAGAACCCCCGCACCGACTGACGGTGTGAGGGGAGAATATCAGCACCCTAGAGCTTCCAGCGAGCTAGAAAATCACATTTTGAGCAAGCTGAACAAAAAACACTGATAATGCAAATGATCCAAAGTATGCAAACTGGACTTAGTTTTTCTTGCATGAGACAGATGGCAAGGAATCAGGAGGAGACCAAATAGGACTGAATACATTGTGAAGAGCAGAACAAAAATGGTTACCTCAATGAACCACAAAAAAGAATTTGTGATAAATATTGACCTGTCCATTCAAGGACATTTTAGCTATAGTATGAAATCCTGTTTTTCTTGTCTGTGGAATTGCCTTTGTACTGTTTGTTGTGAAACTGCCGCCCACGAAACTGTTTTTTCTTTCTTTCCTGTTTTGTCTCTTTGTTTAAACATGCAAAACTTGTATAACCACTGAACCTACCGATACAACTATATAAAGAAGGGATAGCACCTTGAAGGCAGGCGTGCTTCAGAGACTTCCCAGTGATACACTATACAAGACGTGTCTTGTGTATTATTTCTGGTGATTCCCCACTTCCAAAGGCTTCTCCGACTGAGTGTGATCCTGACATTTCCTGGTGCCTGAACAGGGACCCGAGGTCTGTGTATTCCTTCAAGAACATCGGCAGAATACGAACGAAAAGAGAATCTGGGATAATGGACGGCAGATGAACAAAAACCTGGCCAGGTAAGAGACACTGTTAGATCTCTTATATCTGCCCTGCACTGTCCGTAAGATTTTCTGTGTCGTGTTCTTTAGCGGGTAGTTCTAGTAGAGGAGGATACCTATAGCTCGGGTTCTTGAACTATTTAGGAATTGATCACCTCACGGAGTACGGCATTGAATGAGAGTGAATGTGAATAAAAGGTGTGTGGAAGTTGGGAATAGCCCTATAAGCCGCCCAGGGTGTTGAAACAGAAGAAGTGACTGTCCCACTGGGCAACGTGGTTGCGTCCTTTCGGGGAGACCTCCGCGCCTATGGTTCAATCTCTGACCCTGTCTTTGACAAAAACCTGGTGACGGATAAGTGTATGATAGTATGAGCCCAGGACAGATAAATTAGCCTGGGACAAGAATACGTTGTGTATGATAGTATGAGCCCAGGACAGATAAATTAGCCTGGGACAAGATACGTTGTATGTTCTTTTTCTTTTTCTGTCTGGTTGCATTTGTGTTGTTTGCTATAGGTGTAGGAATCAGGATTTTCTTACATCAACACAGTTTAAACATCCTAGCTCCTTAGGAAGAAGGTAACGAGGTATTCTCATACCCAAACGCCACCTAGGGCAAGAAAAGACATCCTAGCTCCTTAGGAAGAAGGTAACGAGGTATTCTCATACCCAAACGCCACCTAGGGCAAGAAAGCTCAGGATAAGAAAATGGGGAATAAGCAAACAAAGTCGGAACCAGAAGAATTAGATATCTATACTATCATAAAGGAGAGAAGTGGTGAAGATGCCACTAAGGGGCTGAGAAAGATTTTTAGTAAGTTTGGAGTTACTAGGGCAGAAGCTTTTAGTAGAAAACTATGGGAAGGAATTCAGGAAAGAAAAAAAGGCATAATCAGAGACAAGAAATGGATAGATCAGATCCAAGCATTGATTGATGTCTCTAGGGTAGCAGAAAATGAGGGATGGACATATAATCAACAGAGTAAAAAGTGGTGTATTAGACCCGCAGGCTGTGGAGAAAAACAAAATGTGGAATCTAAAAATACCCCACCCCCATACCTTAACCCACATGCCCCATCTTTTCTCCAAACACCACCTCAAAGTTTAGCCGGACCAGGAGGATGGGTATGTCCGCACTGTGGACAACAAAATCCAGACTGGAGAAATGATTGCCTAGCCTGTGGTACACCTAGACATGGCGCTGTACTTGCCCCTGTTAGGGTAGTACCAAGACCCTTTAGGGAACCTGGTGCTGACGGAGTAATGGGAACTAGATACCACCAAACTCGACAATATTTCCCTTGGTCCCCCGCTGAAGGCATGTCTCTCTTGCATAACGCACCAGATCCCACCCAGCGTCCAGTTAGATTTGCACAATATATACAGCAAATTATGCAGACTCACGCAGGAGTTTGGGCAGATGGAGAAGAATTATGTAGAATGAAAATGACTCCTGGACTCTTCCAGGAGCTATTAGCAAATCTACAGGTACATAGGCCCCAAGCAGGAGATGGTGCCTTACAAACGATAGAATCAGGTACGCAATTTGTAGATCACTTAATGGTTTTCATGAGGGAGAGACAGAGGCAGAGAGGAACAACGGGAGTGGTGGCTCAGAAATCTGGACAATCAGTAGACGAATATTATCTAAGTGTAGAAAATAATTTCAGAGATGAAGGCATGGATCTAACCGCTCCAGGAATGATGAGGTTAGTTACAAAAACCTTTATAGATGGATTGTCTCCAAAAGTGAAGGAAAAGCTTAAGGCCGCAACCCCTGATTGGAGAACCTTGGAAGACCCACACCTGGCTAGACAGAAAGCTGTAGGGATAGAAATGGACTTAAGAGAAAATTCTAAGCCAGTAAGAATTGCACAGGCTAATACTGGCTCTGCTAATCAAAAGTTTACTTGTCATTACTGTAAGAAGCCAGGACATTTCCAAAGGGAATGTAGGAAGAGAAAAGCAGATATAGATTCAGGAACCTTTGTACCCAAAAATAGGATAAATAACCCAGTGCCTGATCAAACAGACAGCTCAGAATGACTGAAAGTTATGCAGGTCTCTCTTCCTTCTAGAAGACCAATAAAACAAGTTGAGGTTGAGGGTAAAAATGTACCTTTTCTGATAGATACGGGAGCAACATCCTCCATTTTAAATCAGGACTTTTTACCATATCCTGACAATATATCCTCAAAGGTTACATATGCAGAAGGGTATGATGGTAAAATTCAGGCGTTGCCCTTTACAAAACCTTTAAATGTGAGCTTTGGCCCTAAAACTTTTGTATCCAAATTTTTATTTGCTAAAGGTGCACCTACCTGCTTGTTGGGTACTGATGTCTTAAGTAAAATGCATGCAAACATCCATTTTAGAGAAGATGGCACAGTTATGCTGACAATCCCTGAAGATGCAGAAACTCTGGAACCATATGTTAGAATACAGGCAATGGAGGATTTTCCCGAAATTTACACTCAACAAGCAAAAATTGACTTGTCTCGGGTTCCTGACAGCCTATGGGCAAAAGGAGACACTGATGTAGGATTTTTATCAGTAGCTCCTATACTGTTAGAAACTGCCCCGGGAACCATTTTACCTCAGCTCAGGCAATACCCCATCAGCGCCCAGCAAGAACAGGCGATTTCTCAACAAATTCAGGATTATGTGTTACAAGGTGTTTTGGTAGAAATCAGGTCACCCGCCAATATACCCTTATATCCTGTTAAAAAGAAAGTGTCCTCCAAAGAAACTATGGTGAAATATCGCATGGTGCACGACTTACGGGAAATCAATAAGGTTTTGGCACCGGTCACCCCTGTGGTACCGAATCCTCATACCTTACTGTCTCAAATTCCCAGCACTGCTGCATATTTTACAGTAATTGACTTATCAAACGCATTTTTTTCTGTGCCACTACATAAGAACTGTTGGCATTTGTTTGCCTTTACATTCAAGGGTAAACAATTAGCATGGACAAGATTGCCACAAGGTATGGTACACTCACCAACTTTGTACTCTGAAGCAATGCAGACCGTGCTGAAAAATTTCATCCCAGAACCAGGAGTAGTCATTCTACAGTATGTAGATGATTTACTTATTTGTTGCCCTGATGAGCAGACGGCAGTTACCTCAACTGTTAATTTCTTAATTTTCCTAGCGCAAGAAGGCTGTAAAGTAAATAGACAGAAACTCCAGGCTTGTCAACAAACAGTCGTGTTTTTAGGTCACTGCATATCACAGGGCATCAGACACCTCACACCTCAACGTACGGAAGCCATACGTAACATGCTTGAACCCAGGAATCACAAACAGCTGCGTGCTTTCCTAGGTATTGTTTCACACTGTAGACAGTGGATCATACATGCAAGTCAACTCATGCAGCCTTTATATGACTGTATTGCCAACACACCATATTCACTCAGTGAAGAGGCTAAACAGTCATTTTCCTCTTTGAAAACAGCACTGGTATCAGCTCCGGCTTTGGGACTCCCAGACTACACTAAACCTTTTCAATTGATGGCAGCTGAGATATCCTCACATGCTACAGGGGTGCTCACACAAAAACATGGAAACAAACAGAGACCGGTGGCATACATATCAGCTCATCTGGACCCTGTAGCTAGAGCCGCACCTTCTTGTGTAAGAGTAGTAGCCGCAATTTCACTGTTATTAGATAAAGCTTCTGAGATTGTTCTTGATCACCCACTTCTAGTTCAGACCACTCATGATGTACATGGCATTCTTAACCAGGTCCAACCTAAACATATTTCAATGGCCAGACACCTCCGTCTCCAATGTTCCCTACTACTGCCGCCCAACATTTCCTTTGCCAGGATTCAGACTCTTAATCTCGCGTCTTTGCTCCCTTTAGAGTCTGAGGGGGGTACCATACCTGAGGAAACTGCACTCTCCAACTCCTTTGACCCATCAAAGTCAATGCATGATTGTGTACAATTAATGGAACAAGAGACTCAGGGCTTATGTAATGTACGTGACAAGCCACTCTGTAATGCTACATTTGAACTTTTCATAGATGGCAGTAGATATGCAGATATGAATGGACAATTTCATACAGGTTATGCGGTAGTAACTCAGCATGAAGTGCTGAAAGCAGAACCTCTCCCTGCTAATCAGTCTGCACAAGAAGCAGAACTTACGGCATTGGTTGAAGCTCTAAAAATAGCCAAAGATCAGACAGCAAACATATACACTGATTCTAGATATGCACATGGCATTATTTTCGATTTTGGCGTAATATGGAGAGCCAGAGGTTATATGACTGCTTCAGGCACACCTGTTAAACATGCCTCCCTCATTAGACAGATTCTGGAGGCAGCACAAGAAACTAAAGAAATAGCGGTGATAAAGGTAGCTGCACATGTGAGACTCGACACCGAGGAAGCCAGGGGTAACGATAAAGCCGACAAGGCAGCAAAACAGGCAGCACGTAAACCCTTACATCATGCCCACACACTAGATAGCTCTGAAGATGATGAGGAGAGATTGAAGGAAGCTCAGAAACAGGTAGATGACGAAGAACGAGGGCAGTGGCAGAAAAAAGGGGCAGAAGATCAGCAAGGATTATGGAAAAAAGGAACTTTGTTGTGTTTACCCAGAGCCTGGTACCCCGCAGTGGCAAGTGACCTCCACCTACCCACGCATGTGTCGGCAAATGGTATGACGCTCAAGGTAAAAGAAAGGTGGTTGGCTCCAGGCTTTGGTAATTTCGCTCGGAACATGTGTGCTGCATGCGCTATATGCCTGGCACACAATCCAGGTCAGACCATTAAAACCCCAACCAAGCATCATGTAAGACCACTGTATCCCTTTCAAAGACTCCAGATCGACTACATCCAACTTCCTAGGTACAATGGATACGAATATGTGCTTGTGTGTGTGGACATGTTCTCAGGGTGGCCAGAGGCTTATCCAGTTCGTAAAGCCTCAGCAAAAACTACTGCCATTAAAATAGCACATGAACTGATACCCCGTTACGGCATGCCTGAGGTGATCGAGTCAGATAGGGGTACCCATTTTACTGGGGAAATATTCCAGAATGTTATGAAAATGTTGGGAGTAGAAAACCAGTTTCACACTCCGTATCACCCACAGAGTTCAGGTAAAGTGGAAAGATTAAATGGAACAATAAAATTAAAAATCCAGAAGGCCATGGCAGAAACAGGAAAGCCTTGGACCGAGTGTCTACCACTTGCCCTGTATTCCATCCGAAACACCCCAAGGGGGAAGGCTAAGCTGTCACCACATGAGATTCTTTTTGGTAGAGCAGCAAATTTGGGTTGTTATTTTCCACAACAACTGATGTTGAATACTGAGACTTTAACTGCTTATGTACAAGAATTACAAAAACGTTTAACTAAAGTGCATTCGCAAGTTTTTGCTTCCCTTCCAGATCCAGAAAATCTCGAAGGAGGCCACAAGTTGGAACCTGGTGATCAAGTCTATGTGAAAAGACACACCAGAAAGACTCTGGAACCGAGGTTTGACGGACCTTTCCAAGTCCTGTTAACAACTCCGACAGCAGTCAAGCTTGAAGGAAAGGCATCATGGATACATGCAAGCCATTGCAAAAAAGCAGTATAAGACTCATGATATTGATGTTAATAATGTTAACCTCAACGGAGGCATGGGAAAGACTGAATTCTCTAGCCCCTTTGAACAATAGATTCGTACAACATCATAGAAAATTAGTGCATGACTTGTTAAATAATACGCAACCCCTGGCAGATTGTTGGATCTGTACCCATTCACCAGTATCAGCCACAAGTATACCTTGCAGTTCCCGTGTCAGCTGAAGAAATATTCGCTTGGCCTAATTGTTCAGACAACCTGGCCAACAACCAACCTGGCAATACTAGACTATGGAATACTACAATCGCCATACCAGTTGTGGGATGGGTAGAATTTCCTTGGTGGCAGGGCAATCTTACAGGAAAAATAGGCAACTTACAATATTTAGCATTCAAGGGAGGAAAATGGGTACCTAGGAATAAGACTGGATTAACTGATTTAGGACAGGTCCCCACTGAAAATCTACAGCTCAGTTTCAGTACAACCACCCCTTCCTCTGATGCTTTCAAACCTACAGTATTGGAAAGATACATACATAATAGAAAATGGGAACATTCCGAGTTGTTCCCCCAAGGTGATGCAAACAGTTGTACAAGTAAGCCGGGGAACCTGGTTTGTAATGAATCCAATGAGTATGTCAACGGAATGCATGTATGTGGGAATCCCGCAGCCGGGTACTGTAGCCCCTTGGGACAAAAACCCTCTTGGTGTATGCTTCAGAATGTATCTAGTTTTGTGGATTTGGCTCACAGATTGGTATTGCAGCACTCAGCTTTGTGGGATCTGCCTGAGGGTACATTTTGGATATGCGGAGAAGGAGCATATAAATGGCTTCCCGTAGGTAAAAAGGGTACTTGTACATTAGGACGCCTAACCCCGGCTACTTTCATAATTTCAAATAAACAAGTGAATATGCAAGCCGTGCCCAAGCACACATTGTATAAAAGAGCTGCAGATAACTCACCACGTCCCTCGGGGAGGCCGCATATAGTACAAATGGGAATTCCCAACAAAATTGCTAGTACCATTTTTATTTATCCTATGTTAACACAGATGTGGGATAAATTAGTTAGAGCCACGGATTATCTAGATGATCAGATTTGGGATATATTGGACATATTAAATACTAGTATAGCTGTACAGAATCAGCTTATAATAATCACTAACCAACATACCCTGGTATTGGATTACCTAACTGCCTCACAAGGGGGTATGTGTCAAATCATCGGACCCACCTGCTGTCATTATATAGACCCAAATAGTACTATGAGTATGAGATTTAAATTAGAAGACGTACAACGACTCAGGGATCAGTATGACAAAGACAATGACCAAAATAAGGATAGCTGGTGGTCAGATACCTTTTCTTTTCTTAACCCGGCCAATTGGTTCAGAGGGATCGGTGGGTGGGTTACCGGGATTATGCAAAGCCTAATACATACAGTTATGGTTATTGTAATTATATATGTATTATTCAAGGTTGTACTCAAGGGTATCTCGGTATGCACAAATAAATTTTGTGTAATGGATGCGAGAATATAAAGTTTTTTGTTTTTTTTTGTTGTAATATCACAAAAAGAATGACTAAAATGATCGTCTATATGACAAGGTTTTGAATGGAATATGTCAAAGGGGGGATTGTGAAGAGCAGAACAAAAATGGTTACCTCAATGAACCACAAAAAAGAATTTGTGATAAATATTGACCTGTCCATTCAAGGACATTTTAGCTATAGTATGAAATCCTGTTTTTCTTGTCTGTGGAATTGCCTTTGTACTGTTTGTTGTGAAACTGCCGCCCACGAAACTGTTTTTTCTTTCTTTCCTGTTTTGTCTCTTTGTTTAAACATGCAAAACTTGTATAACCACTGAACCTACCGATACAACTATATAAAGAAGGGATAGCACCTTGAAGGCAGGCGTGCTTCAGAGACTTCCCAGTGATACACTATACAAGACGTGTCTTGTGTATTATTTCTGGTGATTCCCCACTTCCAAAGGCTGCTCCGACTGAGTGTGATCCTGACAACATCGATACCAGGCAAGAGACTGAGTCCTAAGGAGGACTAAATAGGGAAAACCCACAGCTTAATGAAACAGCTGAAGCCCAGGCATGCAGAAAGACATGACTCATACAATACCATTAGTGACCACCAGAGGGAGCCCAGAAACACAGTTCACAACACAGGGGGCAATTGCAGAAACAGGACAGGAAATGGGTGGACCCAGGACTGACCAGTATAATTTTTTTTTCCCACTTCCCGATCCCCTGTTTATTATGATTTGGACTCTGGAGAAATCTCAGAACAAAATAAGCGTATTTTCAGGTGGCCACCTAAGCTGGATTCATGCAAACCATCATCAGGCTGTCACTTGGAATGCGTACAATAAACACGCATGTCTCATAAAGAGCCTATTTGTGGAGACACCAGCCTTCAGAAAGTGTTTGTGACCATCTAGTGTGTTTTACAGAGGCCGAGTTGGCATACAGTTCCATATGGGGCTGAGCCTGATTCCACAACTGTTCTAAGTCAGAATATGGCAATACACACTAAATTAAATAAAGAGAAATGACAGAACCTCTAAAACACGAAGGTCAGTCAAGCCAAGATATAGCTTGAACCCAGAAGATATACTCAAGTGCAGTCATGAAAACCATCAATCACTATGCTGAAACCAGTTCTCATGAAGACCATCCCAGGAAAGGAAAATCAAGAACTAACTCTACTGCAGAGGATAAGTTCATCCGGGTTATCATTTTCAGAAACTGTAAATTGACAGCACCTCAGATTACAGTCCTCATAAATGATGCACAGATATCAAGTAGCAGATACATCTCAACATCAAGTGTCCAGAGGAATCAAGTGAGAAGCAAGTCTTTATACTGCAAATAAACCACTACTGAGGATTGTAGACAAGAAGAGCCTTGTTTGGGCTAAGCAACACAATGAGTGGACATCAGACCAGGGGAAATCTGTACTATGATCTTATAAGTCAAAATTAGATCTGTGGTACCAACCTTTGTGAGATGCAGAAAAGGTGAGCAGATGGTTTCTATATGTGCAGTGCCCACTGTGTAGCATGAAGGAGCGAGATGTGATGTTGTTGATGGACTTGCAGTTGACCCTGATGGTGACTTATTCCAAATCAAGCCCCACTCACCCAGCATGGCTACCACAGCATTGTGCGATGACATCTGTGTTGCAACAGGACAATGACCCAGAAACAACCACCAGGCTACGTAAGAGCTATGTGATCAAGAAGGTGAGGGATGGAACGCTGCTTCAGGTGACTTGGCCTTGACAATCATCTGGCCTCAACCCAATTGAGATGATTTGGGATGAATTACACGCAGAGTGAAGGCAAAGCCACCAACAAGTGCTCAATACCCCTGGGAACATCTTTGAGAATGTTGGAAAGCCATTCCAGGTGGCTACTTGATGAATTTGCTTGAGAGAATGCCTAGGGTGTGTAAAGCTGTAATCAAAGTAAAAGGACAATAATTAGAGGAAACTAAGGTTTAACACATTTTCTGGTTTGTTTCACAGGTTCCTTTACTTCTTGTTGCCATATCTGTTCCTTCCTGTTTTTTGCTGCCTTCAATCTGAATCTAAAATGTGCACATTCTATGTCAAAAACACATTTAAAAATGCATCAATAATGCTCATAGTTTTTGCTACGGTTTTATGGCTACAATATGCATTTTTCATGGAAAAAAATCATAAAAAAGCAATGTGTGAACATACTCTATGAATTTAGAGGCATATGGAGGTACTGTTAGGTCCTTATCTTCCAAGATAGAAAACTTTTGTAATAAGAAAAACTTAGTGGGACTTTTTGATCAGAACTGGCTAATTTTTAGACAATGCATACTTAGGGGACATTGCAACAAGACTGCTGTTTTATGTGCCAATGTTAATGAAGGGCTCACTGGAGTATGAAGTATTGAATTAATTAAAGGCCCATGCCACTTAATAAATTTGTTACTTTTGCTGAATTTGATAGATGGTAATAGAAGCGCATCATCCTGCCCTGACTCCTCCCTAGCTCCTCACATTTTATCAGAGTTGCGTCAAACTGGTGTCATCATAATGCCTAAAGTCGCAAGATTTTTACAGAACTCCAATTTGTGCAAAAATTGTGTGAATTTTCAAAGCATTTTATGCCAATATTCTTAAGAAAAAGCTATCCCTCAGATACTTTTGGCTATCCTTCAGATACTTTTGGCTATCCCTCAGATACTTTTGGCTATCCCTCAGATACTTTTGGCTATCCCTCAGATACTTTTTGCTATCCCTCAGATACTTTTTGCTATCCTTCAGATACTTTTGGCTATCCCTCAGATACTTTTGGCTATACTTCAGATACTTTTGGCTATCCCTCAGATACTTTTGGCTATCCCTCAGATACTTTTGGCTATCCCTCAGATACTTTTGGCTATCCCTCAGATACTTTTGGCTATCCCTCAGATTCTTTTTGCTATCCTTCAGATACGTTTCGCTATCCCTCAGGTACTTTTGGCTATCCCTCAGATACTTTTGGCTATCCCTCAGATACTTTTGGCTATCCTTCAGATACTTTTGGCTATCCCTCAGATACTTTTGGCTATACCTCAGATACTTTTGGCTATCCCTCAGATACTTTTGGCAATCCCTCAGATACTTCTGGCTATCCCTCAGATACTTTTGACACATGCTTCGTGCTGTCTGATAAATCTGGTTAAATATAAAACCATTTAGTGTATGTTTCACACCACCTATTAGTTGGCTTACACAATTATAGTGCAGCTGTTGGCACACCATGTCGCATGTTTGACTGCGCCCATTTCCCGATGCCTCTTTGACAGACAGGTCACATAGAATATGTCGAAAATGCATAGAGAATATGGTGCTAAACAAGAGACTATTTTTTTTGTATGAATTATGCCAGAATTCTGGCACATTTAACTTAATAAATACGTTGGACCAGATTTATCAGAACTGTCTAATCTAATAGAAAAATAGTTGTTGCCATCCTTAGCACCCGTTCACAGCGGATCTTTCATTTTAGAAAACTAATTTAAGAAATAATAGTTGAGTTCTGATTGGTCGATGCTTGCTATGGGCAACAAGACAAGTTTGTCCTTTAGACAGTCTTGATCCATGAGGCTCAGCATTCCTTCATATAAAATGGAGGCGTGAGGAGACGTTCTTGAAGTCTAGTTGCGCTCTAAGGTTGTAATATGCCAGTGTGAATGCCGCCTAATTGACATAAAATGTTATTTTGTCTTTGTTTGTCTGTACGGGTAAGCTGCAGTGAGTCAAGCGGCAAGTCTTCGAAGCTACTTTGCTTTATTCCTAGGCATGCATCGATGAATTGTCTAGGCTTCTGCTTAGAATGGTAACCAGCGGAGACCACCGTTAGCTCATTAAGACAGCGAGTATATGAGTACTGACCTAGAGGTGCATTCTCCTGCTCTAAAAATATTGGTTGTGTCACTCCATTATTATTTTTGCACTAAGACACACTTTCAGAAGCCATGTCAGGTTATGAGCAGTATTTCATATTTTTCCAATAAAATAAGAGACCCATATGTGAAATGTTAGAGACAGTAAAACAGGGAATTGAAGAGGATTTAAAGTAATCAACGGCTGAAACAAACATTATATTACATTTCTAGGTATCAATTTTTGAGCTGCTTGTTAGGTTGTTAGTGTCTGCAATGTGCCGTATAATGTATCAAATAAAGGAACCAAAGCCTTAGAACATTTATTAGATTTGATCCTCGCAGTAAAAGAGACGTTATTGAATAATTGTCAGGCTCCGTGGCGTTAGTACAATGTGGAATCAATAATCATTGTACACAGATCACCACTGAATAATCTAAACATTCATGGACACAGCAGGTCAAAATTTTCATGTTGATCCAATAAAAGCTATGATGCTAATCTGCCAGTCTGCCGAACTGCTCCCCTCTAAAGCTACAACATGGCGCTCTCTGCTTGAATCCAATTGCACTAATGATGCTTCATATCAAATGTGGAATGGCTGGTGGGAAAGAGACTTTCATCAAGTGTCGAATACTGGAAATATGCATGCAAAGGAGATGTAGTTGCGTTGACAGTAAGCATTGCCGGTGATTACGTTGAAAAGGGCGATCCAATTACTTTGCTTAAAGTAAGATTATAAATAATTTGAAAACTGACAGTAATATTTGCCTGTTGTCACTTAGCACAGGAGAAGAGATTATTAAGCTTGTTTTTTTGTAATTTGCATATGCTAAGTACATTTAAAAATATACTGGCCATGTAATTGGCCTAATGCCAGCTATGTGTTTATGTAACAAGCAAAAACGGAATCTGTCAGAAGGTTTTTGCTGTGTAATCTGACAGCAGCACGATGTAGGGACATAGACCCTGATTCAAGCAATGTGTCACTTACTAGACTGCTTGCTGTTATTTTGATACAATCAGAGATTTCTCTGCTGAAGATATAGCAGACCTCTGAATGCTGAGCTCTGTATAACTCCACCCACACCACTGATTGGCTGCTTTCTGTGTTCTCTGTACATTGGCAGAAAGCTACTAATGAGTGGTGGGGGCAGGGTTATACACATCAGGTTGACTAGGAGGCACAACACATTGTGATAATCTCCTGCTAATAAAACACTGATTTTATTGAAACTGCAAAATACAGCCTAGTAAGTGACATCACTGCAGGAATCAGGCCCTCAAACCTTCCATCATGTGACTCTCAAATGACATAGCAAAAGCCTGATAACTGATTTCCTTTATGCCTCCCTACAAATTCTGGGTAGCACATCTTAAATAATAGATCTAAGAATTAAATAAACACATAATCACAAATGGGACATACTGAAATAATATGTTATGTAAAAGCATTAAAAGCATATGGCCCAATGACCTAATTTAAATATGTAACAACACAGGATAAAACCTTAAATAATACAGATAATAAAATATGATGCTAACAAAAATACCTGCCAAACACAGTATGATACCGTCACAGTGAATTCTTTGATGCCGAGGATATAATGACCCTATTGTACCCCCCTCAAAACCCTCAGAAAAGTAGGGTGACCCTATCACAGCATGATTCCCTAACTGTGATCCCACGTAGCCCTCCACACAATACAACAGTCCTCAATAGTCCCCCTTACAGTGTATAATGGGCCCCACATAGTCCCCTACGTGGTATAATAGCCACACATAATCTTTCAAACAGTATAATGGGCCATACATAGCCCTCCATACTAGCCAAACAGGCTCTACATTGCCTTACCTACAGTATAATAGGTCCACATAGTCCTTCATACAATATAATGGTTCCACATAGTCTTGTATACAGTATAATGAGTCCACAATGCCTTCCACACAGTATAACAGCCCTACATAGTCTTCCATACAGTATAATGGGCCCTGCATTGCCTTCCATACAGTATAATGGCCCCACATAGTCCTCCATACAGTATAATAGGCCACAAATAGTCCTCCATACAGTATAATGTTGCCCTACATAGTCCTCTATGCAGTATAATGGGCCCTACATAGTTCTCTAAACAGTATAATAGGCCTCACATAATTCTCCATACACTGTAATGGCCCACCTAATCCTCCATACAGTATAATGGGCCCCACATAGTCTTCCATATAGTATGATGGCCCCACATAGTCCTCCATACAGTTTAATGGGTCCCATATAGCAATCCATACAGTATAATGGCCCCATATAGTCCTCCATACAGTATAATGAGCTCTGCATTGCCTTCCATACAGTATAATGGGCCCTTCATGGCCTTCCATACAGTATAATGACCACATACAGTCCTCCATACAGTATATATATACTCCATACAGTATAATTGGCCTACACAGTCCTCCTTGCTGCTCCAGTCTTGGCAGCGAGTGCTCTGAACCTCTGCACTGCCCAGCACAGGAGAGTGTTTTAGGGATGTCATTTAGCCCACTGCACTGAGACGTCAGAAGCAGAAGGAGAATGAAGACGGAGGGAGTGTAAACTTATGGCTCCCTCTTTTATCATTGCTTTCAAATGTGTCGGGATCCAGGATGCTGATTCACTTGAAGGTACAATGCCGGGCAGGAGGACCGTCTGGCATTGCGGGTCAAATACACTCACCTTGTGGGCCAAATTTGGCCCATGAGTCAAAGTTTGACATGTGTGCTATAGTGTGTTGTGTAGACAGCATAATCAAAGTATTAGACATCTCTGGTGATAATATCGGGAAAACCATAGAGGTAATATAACATGTGGTGATACAAGTTTGAAGTTGGTAATCTGAATTTGGTATATTGCTACTCACAATAATACTGATGCTAATCAGGTACTCTCTTATTTTCATTTAGGCCTGAGAAATAATACGTTGCCACTCTATGCACTCCAATGACCCACTGTGCAATGGAAATAATTACTCTACCATCTGGTTGAGTGCACGGTTGCCTATAAGACAGATTCAAACCCCCTCTAGAAACATATATTTTAAGACCAGCCAAATTGGTTTTGTGACTCTGACTGCAGGAGTAGCTCTTGATAGGACTCAAGGGCCTATTCATTTCAACTATAAAACTAACAAAACATGGCACACTGATGTGTTAGGGAATACTGTAATATGTCCGTGTATAGAGCTGATTTCAGAACGATGCGTAACATAATTGAATCTACAATTAGCAAATCCAAATTCCAATAAGATATATTAAAATGTCTACTGGATGTATGATGGAAGAGAAAAGATAAGTAATGCATGCGGTATGCTTCATTTTGTTGCTCTAAACATTATCAACATCGTATATTATGATTATTATGCTGTCAAAAGATATTCAACCACTTCAATGTTCCAACCTTTGTAACATTAATTTAAACATGGCATAGTCACCATCGTCAAAATCAATGCAATTGCAATTTTACCCAATGGTTCCTTGATTAACCAGATCTTTATTGATTAGGCAAAGAGCATAATGGATCATAAGATACACTCATCAATGTAATGGGGCTCAGAGACTGAAGGTCCAGAACAACCGGTGTCACAATATGACCGTTGATCGGTAAATTTTTACCAATCGGCAACTGTTTGAATATCTGTTTATACAGGCAGAGCAAAGCTAAGGATGCACACTGTGCGACCTATACTAGATCGCTCAGTGCACGTAGGCTGCCATAGTTGTCGGCAGTACGCTGTGCAAAAGATTATTTCACCTGATGAACAAAAATTTTGCTCATTCATCAGGGGATCAGTAGCCTGTTTACACGTCATGATGACCATGAAACAAGCAATGCTCGTTCGCGATTAATAATGACATATATGTTACGAATGCAATGGAAATTGGTACTGCATGAGTCATGGGTAAACGATATTTGGCTTGCAATAGAAAACTGTACTATTGGGTAAATTTATTGGCATTACCAAAAATAATACATCGATTTATGAGTCAGCTAAATTACTCGAAATAAAGAAAAATGGTACCCGAGGTACAATATGATAACTTTTGTGTGTCTTACGAAATAAATTAAACCCCATCATGAATACCTATATTTTGCACCACAATGTATACAGGTTTAATAAATCTGACATATTTCCTCAGCAAAAATCTGAGCAGATTTCAGCTGCAGTTGTAGTGCTATTTTGCAGGATGCACTGCTGCAGATTAGCATGATTTGTCATTCAGTAGGGCTAACCTTCTACTTCCATGTTTAATTATGGAAATAAGTAGACGGTAGAATCCACATGAAGAATAATACATTATGATCGCTTTAATGCCATATATTAGAAGTAGTTTTCTTCCCGAATTATGGAACTATGCCGACTGCAATACTGTGTGCAATAAAGTTCTATATTGCATGGCAAGTTACTTTCCTCATAAATATGGTTATGTGCCTGAGGGATAACAGAAGGTCATCTCCTATTTCATTATTTATAGGCTTAAGGTTGGAGAATATACAGTAACATACGAAGTATAACTGGCAATTTTGCTAGTCTCGGCTTAGCCTTATATGGCCTCTTTATATTTATTGAGCTCTGAAGACCAATATTGAGCCCTTTGGCTGTATTTGGACTGTCACTCCTATAAATATGGCTCTACGCTGCAGTCACTCCGGTGATGCCGATGTTATCTAACCCATTTCTATAATGTAATCCAGGCGCACCAAGACTCTGACGCAACCCTACAAGACGGAATTGTTATGCAGATGTTATAGTAGTCATTATAAATATATTTATCCGTCCTTATTACAGCTCATTATAGGATAAGATCATAAAGATTGCTTTGTGATCACAGCCATAGTTACTATTCGTCCAGAAATTCCTGGACATTCCGTAAAAACAGAGCACTTTTTTCCCTGTCCGTAAAATAAATTTGAGGTGTCTGTGATTTTTTTGAGGCCGAAGAAACTTATACAGATAATTGTAATTGTAATTATCATTATTTTAGACTTTGCAGTGAATGCAGCTGATGTCTTCTTATCAGAATTGTGTTGCAGTCATGGATCACTTAACAAAATGATTTATTATGGTTTTCCAATGTGTCCGTAAAAACTATTTTCTATCCGTGATTTTTTGACAAGCTGTCCAGAAAAATTAAAAACTGTGAGGTTGACAACCCTGATCACAGCTCTTGTCACTGTGTTCTTGGGGGGCTACTAAAGAGATTTTGGCGGTTTGGAATGTATTAAGAATACTCCACATCAACAGTCATTCTTCTAACATTGTTCGACTAGCATAAAATCATAATAGGGAAATTTGCATTTCTCCAAATAAATTCAATTTAGATTAAAAATGGGAAATATTAGGAATCTAAACCCCAAAATATTTACCCCTAAAATGACTTTTCATACTGTCTGTAAAATATTGTGCATACAAACGCTAATATGATCATTTGTAAAGCGATTACTCCCATGAGAGCAGGTAAATAAATCAAGTACCAAATTACTTGTTAATACTCTAAGACAATGTAACAGTCTTAACATAATCCTTCTAATCATCCATGGAAGGTAGCAAATTCTAAAGCCCCTGAAAAGAGCTAATACAAAATTCCTATGTACACAAAAATACGACTTGTATCCAAGCTATAATTATACGGCAGGGACATCAGAACCAGTGTTTGTAGAGGAAAGAGTTCACGCAGGATTTAAATCCCCACTTACTCATTACTACCATAATCCTCATTATTATAGGGGTCCGAGCATTCATATAACCATGGAATGGATTTGTAGAACACTCTGTACATTTTTACTAAATTAATTGGTTTAACTTGTCTTCCGCTCCTTCTTAACCATCTGCTGATATTACCAGGAGTGACTTGGGTATTTACTGTATATTTCACAGTGCTATAATGCAAAGTAGTGCAAATGTTATGCTGTAATTATATAATAACTGCTTTATTGAGATATTCCTGCCTATTAGGAGTTTAAGTCTTAGCGTCCATACATATGGCATAGCTCCATGCTCAGACAAGGTACGCCATCACACATATTGTGGGTCTGTAGGCAGTCCACATGCTCCGGTACGGTAATGGAGTAAGGCACTGTACTCTGCATGGCGTCTAAGGGAGGCGCATACACCTGCAATAGCTGTCCGGCAAATTCTTGTTTAGTCTTTAGCATGAATAGCACTATAACCCACCATGAATACTGATTCCTACTTGACCTCACTTTACATATGCACCTTAATAAGGAGAGGGAAATAAATCCTTAAGATACTTCTGGAGATGGCAAATTTCCCTTGAGAACAGTTATTCTCACATAAAATTTAAAGCGAATCTCTCAGTAAGGATCAACCCTTCTAAGCCGTCTATATAGTCATGTATGCCACAGAAAGCTGAATAAAATGCTACCTTGCTATCCGCGATCTGATGTCTGATTCCAGAGAAATCCACATTTTTGTTGTATGTAAATGAGCTGTTTAGGGTTATGGACCGGACACTGATCTGCATGAGAATCTGCCTCCAGAGCTTATTTTACATAAAAGTGGGAGTTACTAGTGTGATGTGTAATGGCTGCTCTCTGCTCTCCTGATCTCACTGCGGAGCTGTGTGTGATTATACCTTACATCTGCAGGTTCCTCTCTGCTTCAGCTTCCATCTCACAATACAGCAGAGCTGTGAGAGCTGCAGCAAATATTTATAAGTTCAATTCTAAAACTTCAGGTCTAGTGTTCTCTGTTAGTTCAATGTATCACACTGGTAACACCTCCTCTGGAGGCAGATTCTCATGCAGATCAGTGTTTGTCCCATAGATCTTAACAGCTCACTTACATATACAAAAATATGGATTACTCTGGAATAACATATTGGATCACAGATGTCAATGTATCATTTTATTCATCTTCCTATCACCTACAGTTATATTCCCATATAGACGGCTTAGGAGGATTGATCCCACTGACAGATTCCCTTTAACATTTCTATTCCTTCTTTTCTCTGATCTTCTTGGTCAGAGAAGAGTCAGATAGCCACTATTAATATAAGGTATTCGGTATAAGGCAGGTTCAGCTGACTTTGTATGCAACAAAGATGTGAGACGTTAAAATATAGCTTTTAATAAAGTAAAATAAAATATAAGAGTCTATATAAAAAGAGACAAAACCTATATTGCATCCCACAAATTGGAGAGTATTGCAAATATGTGACAGTAAATTTAATCTGTACAAAAGTATGTAAAGTAGAAAATGGATATCAATTATCCTATATAACAAAAAGCAGAGAAGGTATCCTCAAATATAATATGACTCCAGTGCCAGGTATATACAGCATGTATAATAAGGAATAAAGGAACAATCTCAGCCATCAGTTGTTAAGAAGAGTATGGGGGCCTAAGTAACGGTCCCTGTAATTCCATTAAGGTCTCATAGGTATTAGAGGGTTATCGATCAGACCCCCTAGTTCTTCCCTGTCAGAGCCTATCGTTACCGAGGGTTATAGCTACTGTAAACATCCCACTAGTCTCAATTATTCTCCCAACGTTTCCTACACTTGAATTCATCAGGGAAGTTAAGTAGTGAGGATATAGATTCCTAAATAAGGTAATTAGACATCTTCGTCAGGATGCCGGCTAAAAGGACATATTGCCGCATTACCAGCTAATGAATACAGTAACTGCCTCACTAGGAGCAATTTGGCAATTTACATGGTCCCTTTGTGGTCATGCTCATAGCCATATCATATCTGTCTAACTCAGAGTTGTGTATGAGCATCAGTGCCGCAATATATTCCATGAATTATGTATTATAAAAGTATTCTTTCTCCCCCTAGTATTATTTCTTTTAGCCCCTTCACGACACGGCTAATTTCCATTTTTGCATTTTTATTTTTTCCTCACTTTCTTTCCAGAGCCATAACTTTTTTATTTTTTGCCCCCATAGCCGTATGAGCGCTTGTATTCTGTGGGACGAGTTGCACTTTTGAATGACACCATTCGTTTTACCATATAGTGCACTGGATAATGGGGAAAAATCCCAAGTGCAGTGAAATTTTGAAAAAACAAAATGCAATTCTGAGACAATTGTCAATGTCAGTATAATTATGGTGATAGCAAACATGTTTAGCTTTTTATTAATTCAGTGGTGAAAAAAACATCTGAAGTTTTTAGAAGAGTTTTTGGGAGTTGTGAAACCATATTTTGGGACCGTTAACCTGTTCATTTTTCAGTTGATGGAGATATGTGATGGCTTATTTTTTGCTGGGTATTACAACATTGTTATTGATTGCATTTAGGAATAGATGTGATGTTTTGTTCACTTGTTAAAGCATTTTTTTATGGTATTTTAGAGACAAGAAAGACTTAATTTTGGCATTCTTGATTTTTTGCTGTTTACAGTATTTAACGATTAAGTCAATTATTGTAATATTTTGATAGAACCGACTTTTCTGAACACAGGCGATGCCACATATGTGTATTTTTAAAATTGTATTATCTTTATTTTTAATAGGAAAAAAGTAGGGTAATTTGAACTTTCATGTTTTCTTTTTCATATTTTTTAAAATAATTTTTTTCTACTCTTGCTTATGGGACTTGAATCTACGATCATCTGATCACTTGTGCTATTAACAGCAATAACACAGTATTGCTGCATATAGCAAAAATCCCGGTCTGATCATTTGCAGCCTGGCCACATGGAGGGTTTCATGGGAGTTCTACAAGCATGGAGGTCTTCATCAGACCTGTCATAGCGACCTGCAATAACGTCACAAGCTCACCGCACCGATGGACACATAAAATGATGAGCCCCACTGTCAGCGCATTGTTAATACCGCTGTCAGAATTTGACAGCATATAATGGGATAACAATCGCCAGCAGCGCTTCACGACACCCGTGATTGTTAGAGGCAAGTCCTGGCTGTAACACACAGCCATTACCTGCTGAGTATTGTGTGAGCTTACCCGTGAGCACTATACACTCTTTTCTGATTTGTGCTGTACCTCTTACAGTGGATTTTGCCAAGGGGTTAAGATAATATATCACCAGAATATAGTGTAATAAGGAGGATTATACATTGAAACAATGAGTTGTAATTAAGGTGTTGTCTGCTTTCACTCAAAATTGGGAACCAGACAGGCACTGCTTTAAAAAAAGTGAGAATCCAGTAGTATCCAGTCTACTATATGTGACCATTGAAGCCAATCATTGTTCTCAGTGGTCATGCAGAGATACATCATAGCATGAGACCACTGAAGCCAATGACAGGCGGCAAAAGTCAGTTGTTTTAGGCAGGACCTCGGCAACCTTGTAGACAAGATTGGTGGGGAGCAATGGAGAGACCCAACTAGAGCATTAGGATCTTAACAGGTAAGTAGTGATTGTTTTGCTATTTTACGTCATTACTTGCTTGTTCCCCAATTTTGAGTGAAAATGGACAACCCTTTAATGGTAGGATACATGTTTGGTCAACTTTTAACAAAAATATGAGGCATAAGAATTTATATCTTAACTAAACATGCTATTTTTTTTTCTTACCTATCATACCCTGAGGCCGACCGCAGAAAATTGAGGAAATTGTGAATATATACTTCTTCAAGTCACAAATTCTAAATAATGTTGTATTTGGTGTCACCTCACAAGCAAGTAAGCAAATTTAACCATATCTAGTCCCAATGGTGAACACTCACTGATAATTTCAGACACAGTTTGGAATGAAAGTTTTTTGGAAGATCTGGCTGCATATAAAAAATATCCATCATTTCCTAATGGCAGACAAACGTATCAGAGCAAAGGCAGACAAAAAACGACCCTTCTCTAATTTTAAACACCTGGTGAAATTCTTTTTATCCTAAAATTGCTGTACTTTTGATACAATGATAAGAAAATGATGGGCGAGAATTCCACTTTCACATAAATGCAGTAGCAATGTAATTTGTGGATGAAACACCCCTCAATAGATGTTCCACAGAAAAGGATCCTATTGATTTTACTGTGGTGTAATTCTAGTTCCAGAATTCATAACCATGGTTATCAAAGGAAATATGTCAAAGCAAATCAATAGAATTTTTATCTTTGACACATTTTGTGATATTTTGTACCTAGCAGTAGTTGTGTAAAACTTTCAACTACTCTCAAATACTGTACATCCCATTGGACTTTATCCTGTCAATTTACAGGCTTATTATAATCGACAATACCACCATAACTGGTTTTAGTCATGCTACCTAGCTTCATGTTACTGCTCTCATTTCATGGTTTTATACTTTACAGGGTAATTTATAAGGAGAAAGTTCTTACTTCAAAACCAATAAAAATTTAATTCTCGGAGAGTATTTATACTTAAGGATAATCACTATGTGCTGTTATTATTTCTTTAGATAGTAATTTTATATTTTCTTTACTACTTATATAATATATATTCTTCAAGCATATCCTTTTCTAGTCCATCCATATGGTCACCACATATAGTTGGAAAAAGAAAACGCACAAGGACTTTACAAGTTCACATAATTATTTATGTAGTTTTCATCTAAAAAAAAAGCATCTAAACCGTATTAGAAACATCAATTTTTCCAACTGTGACCATCTCTTGTGGTAAACTATTCCCCAGATCATTAGTTCTCATGGTAAAAAAAAAAGTCTTGCCTCCTCTGGAGATTAAACCTTTCTTCAGGCAGAGGGATTTGCCACTTGAATTTTGAAGAAGTTTTACATGAAATAGCTTCTGACCATGCTTTTTTCATGGGGTCATTTATGATATTGTACAAGTTAATCATTTATCTCACTCATTAGGCATCTCTTCTTAAGACTAAATTAAATTATTTTAATCCTTCCTCATAACCAAGAACCTCCATTTCTTTTGTACTTTTTCCAACTCCAGGACATCCTTTCGATGAACTGATGCCCAAAACCAAACTGTATATTCCAGATGAGGTTGTGCTAACACTTTGTAAAATGGTAGTATTATGTCCCTGTCTATCCATACATGATAATATCCTGCTGGCTTTAGAAGCTGCTCATTGACATCGCATGCTGTTTCTTAGTTTGTAATCTACATGTGCAACCAGATTCTTCCTAGTTTCACTCTCCCTAGATTGCATGACACCCTCATATTATTAGCGCCCATGTGTGTAACTTTACAGTTCTCCACATTGAACCTCAGCTGCCAACTGGATGCCTAAACACCCAGTTTGTCCAAGTCAGTCTGTGATTTCTGAACATCTTCCATAGGCTATGTCACAATTCCTAGGTGGCCTTATTGTTAGTCAAAACCTATTTCCATGGGTGATAAGGTGTTATCAGTTGGATCTGATGGTTGCTCATTTCCTCCCCACTAAAATAAACTCATCTTTCCAATTTCTGTCTAACCCAAGAGCACAATGCTTCTGTCAGTCTCGGCTCAGCCTTGTCTCAGGCTTTACAGTCGTCTTTTGCATCAGCATTGCTTCTACTACATCAGGAAACCTGATCACTTTATAGGAAACAGCATACAGAACAAAGGCATACACCCAACAGAGCTTGTCGTCCCAGCTGATCATTATATACTATAAAAGCCTATTTGATTACCCCATGAAAGCTAAAGCAACATTGTTCTTTTGCCCTGTATTCCAACATCATCACAAGGTACAAAATATGATCCTGTACATGGAAAACCACCTGCAAAGTCACAATTTGGGCACTAGTTCCTACTGTCATTTTTTGAGCCTAACATGGAGGTTCTCGCCCCAACTTATAGCTTACTTTAAGGCTACTTTCACACTACCGTCGTGCACTGCACATCGCTATGCGTCGTTTTGTAGAAAAAACGCATCCTGCAAAAGTGCTTGCAGGATGCGTTTTTTCTACATAGACTTGCATTAGCGACGCAGTGCGACGCATTGCCACACGTCGCAACCGTCATGCAACAGTTGCGTCGTGTTGCGTCGGACCGTCGCCACCAAAAAACGTTGCATGCAACGTTTTTTGGAGCGTCGTGCCTGTCTTTTCTGACCGCGCATGCGCGGCCGGAACTCCGCCCCCGCCTCCCCGCACCTCACAATGGTGCAGCGGATGCGTTGAAAAACAGCATCCGCTGCCCCCGTTGTGCGGTGCTTTCACTGCTAGCGTCGGTACATTGCAACGACGCAATTCGTCGTGCGTTGTATGACGCTAGTGTGAAAGTAGCCTAAGACTCAGAGACACTTGCGACCATGACTGAAATACACCCTTTAAATAAAAACAAATGCAAAACATAAACACAATTACAATAAAATAAAGTGCACACACAGTCATAGTTTTGCAAGTAGACAGAATTATTTTGAGTTGAACATATACCGAACATGCTAATCTGGGGAAAGCCATAAATCCCTTTTGGCAGATGCTAATAGCGAGAAATGGGGTATATGGGGGCTTTGGTTGCCACTACTGTGAGGGGAGCAGGAACTGGATGTGGCTCGCAATCTTCTTGTAGAGCTGAATGTGGCCCTCAAGGTCAGAAAGGTTGGGAACCACTGGTCTAAGGGGTAACATTTCTCCTTATGGAAAGTGACATGCCGGCTCTGGCATGTCAAGTTAAAGAGGCTTATTCGCCATGCAATGCTCATCTGGGAAATTTAATATGTAAATTGCCTCTTCAGAGAGAAAGAAGACTGTTTCCAACAGGTGGCGCTATAGAGTTCAAGTCCTCTTTCTCTCTGAAGAGGCAATTAGACTACAGACTACTCAGTGGAATGGCGGGAATTGAACAGGAACAAAAACTGTCCACTTTTGACCTGATGACAGCTCCTCTTTAAAGAAGTTCTAAGTTGTTGTGAAGGGTGGGTCAGCAAAACCATGCTGAACGAACAGGAACATTTTAAATTAACTCCCATATTCCCCACAACTCCACCACATACACAAACACCATTATATTAATACAATTATTTTTTTATGTCATACAAAGAAAGCTTCTGAAATCACCGGCCCTCAAGGTAGATGGCTTTTAGTCCAAAGCACCTTAAAGAAAGCTATAATCAGATAATAACCTATTGCTTAAACCAGGTTTTTTGTGTTACATTTAGTTTTTAAAAAATGTTGGCGTTGTTTTTATTTTTTCATGTCATCTTTATTTTATTTTTTTTCATAGTAATCTTGCAATCTTCACACTGATCACTATAGCTTCCTGTGTTTTCAGGAAGAATTTCCAGCAAGGTTTCTTATCATTAAAGGCAGGATTACAATGACAGGTAACACTTAGGCCGGTTTCACACATCAGTGGCTCCAGTACGTGAGGTGACAGTTTCCTCACGTACCGGAGCCACTGACACACATAGACACATTAAAATCAATGCATCTGTGCAGATGTCATTGATTTTTTGCGGACCGTGTCTCCGTGTGCCAAACACGGAGACATGTCAGTGTTCGTGGGAGCGCACGTATTACACGGACCCATTAAAGTTAATGGGTCCATGTAAAACACGTACCGCACACGGACGTTCTCCGTGTGCCGTGCAGGAGACAGCGCTCCAGTAAGCGCTGTCCCCCCCACATGGTGCTGAAGCCGCGATTCATATCTTCTGTGCAGCAGCGTTTGCTGTAAAGAAGATATGAATAATACATTTTTTTAGTGGTATTTCGTGTTTAAAATAAAGCTCCATGTCCCCACCCCCTGTGCGCCCCCCCCGCTGTTCTGAAAATACTCACCCGCCTCCCTCGTTGGCTGTTGCTGCTTCCTGTCCTGGCCGCAACTTCTACTGTATGCGGTCACGTGGGGCCGCAGATTACAGTCATGAATATGCGGCTCCACCTCCCATAGGGGTGGAGCCGCATATTCATTACTGTAAATGAGCGGCCCCACGTGACCGCATACAGGAGAAGCTGCGGCCAGGACAGGACACTGCGAGGGAGGCGGGTGAGTATTTTCAGAACAGCGGGGGGGCGCACAGGGGGTGGGGACATAGCTTTATTTTAAACACGAAATACCACTAAAAAAAATTGATTATTCATATCTTCTTTACAGCAAACGCTGCTGCACAGAAGATATGAATCGCGGTTTCAGCACGATGCAGGGGACAGCGCTAAACTTTAGCGCTGTCTCTCCTGCACGGTCCGTGTGGTACCCAGGCGGCACACGGCTGCCGCACGTGTGCCACACGGATGGCCTACGTGAGCACACGGACACGGATAACTCCGGTACCGATTTTTTCCAATACCGGAATTATCTGGACGTGTGAGACTGGCCTTATACTAATCCCAGGATCCACCAATTAGAGTAGGTGATGTCACAGCTGATCAGGCTCCTTTCATAATGATCTTTGCACATGCTCATTAGACACTTCAATACAAAATATAGGGTCAGGAGATGATCATTGTGGCTACGTACATATGTTGTTTCCAGAAACAACCAAAAGTTAGGTTCTAAATAAGTCCCAGTGGCCACTGTGAAAATGGGAAGATTTATATTTTTTATCTTCTGCTGATAGCTTCCCTTTAAGTTGGCAGTATAGAAAACAAAGTTTAAATTCCAAAGTCTGTTTAAAGTTTAGATACTCTTCCCACTTGGTCAACGTCTCACTCTCTACCTATGCTGTGCAATGTAATCTTTGTAGAGATTTTCTAGGAAATACAAAGGTGTCTCCCGAGGTTTCTGTTTGTACAATGAAACAACATATCCCTCCCCTTCTTGAGGGGATCCTGAAAGAAATCAATATATCCCTAAACCTCTCAGCCCTTCTTCCACATCCTAATTAGCAATGGAGTTCCTGAGAAGGGAAACTGCGGCTTTTGCTTGTCTCTTTACCATTCGGTGATCAGATTAAACTGATACTGAAGTGCCTTATTGCCATGGCAATCACGTGCCAATTCAACACTTATGATATGTCTGAGGCCAGAGATCTTGTATAAATGCTCCAGCACATTTGGATCAATAAAGAAACGCATTTTAAATGTATGTATGAGGATTGGAATAATCAGAAACTCCGCAGTTCAATAAAACTGAGCATTTCCTGAAATATGTAATAATATTTATCACTTTCTGAATGCTTTGCTTTCCATGGAGTGCCTGTTATCAGGTTCTCCCATCATGAGTGGCATGATGCAGACTATTAATGGGTACAGGAGCCAATATGTCTTAGTCAAATGAAATATTATACAGGTCCTTCTCAAAAAATTAGCATATAGTGTTAAATTTCATTATTTACCATAATGTAATGATTACAATTAAACTTTCATATATTATAGATTCATTATCCACCAACTGAAATTTGTCAGGTCTTTTATTGTTTTAATACTGATGATTTTGGCCTACAACTCCTGATAACCCAAAAAACCTGTCTCAATAAATTAGCATATCAAGAAAAGGTTCTCTAAACGACCTATTACCCTAATCTTCTGAATCAACTAATTAACTCTAAACACATGCAAAAGATACCTGAGGCTTTTAAAAACTCCCTGCCTGGTTCATTACTCAAAACCCCCATCATGGGTAAGACTAGCGACCTGACAGATGTCAAGAAGGCCATCATTGACACCCTCAAGCAAGAGGGTAAGACCCAGAAAGAAATTTCTCAACAAATAGGCTGTTCCCAGAGTGCTGTATCAAGGCACCTCAATGGTAAGTCTGTTGGAAGGAAACAATGTGGCAGAAAACGCTGTACAACGAGAAGAGGTGACCGGACCCTGAGGAAGATTGTGGAGAAGGACCGATTCCAGACCTTGGGGAACCTGAGGAAGCAGTGGACGGAGTCTGGTGTGGAAAGGCGTGTGCAGGAAATGGGCTACAGGTGCCGCATTCCCCAGGTAAAGCCACTTTTGAACCATAAACAGCGGCAGAAGCGCCTGACCTGGGCTACAGAGAAGCAGCACTGGACTGTTGCTAAGTGGTCCCAAGTACTTTTTTCTGATGAAAGCAAATTTTGCATGTCATTCGGAAATCAAGGTGCCAGAGTCTGGAGGAAGACTGGGGAGAAGGAAATGCCAAAATGCCTGAAGTCCAGTGTCAAGTACCCAGTCAGTGATGGTGTGGGGTGCCATGTCAGCTGCTGGTGTTGGTCCACTGTGTTTCATCAAGGGCAGGGTCAATGCAGCTAGCTATCAGGAGATTTTGGAGCACTTCATGCTTCCTGGCACCTGCTCACAGTGCCAAAACCACTGGTAAATGGTTTACTGACCATGGTATTACTGTGCTCAATTGGCCTGCCAACTCTCCTGACCTGAACCCCATAGAGAATCTGTGGGATATTGTGAAGAGAAAGTTGAGAGACGCAAGACCCAACACTCTGGATGAGCTTAAGGCCGCTATTGAAGCATCCTGGGCCTCCATAACATCTCAGCAGTGTCACAGGCTGATTGCCTCCATGCCACGCCGCATTGAAGCAGTCATTTCTGCCAAAGGATTCCCGACCAAGTATTGAGTGCATAACTGAACATTATTATTTGATGGTTTTTTTGTTTGTTATTAAAAAACACTTTTATTTGATTGGACGGTTGAAATATGCTAATTTATTGAGACAGGTTTTTTGGGTTATCAGGAGTTGTAGGCCAAAATCATCAGTATTAAAACAATAAAAGACCTGACAAATTTCAGTTGGTGGATAATGAATCTATAATATATGAAAGTTTAATTGTAATCATTACATTATGGTAAATAATGAAATTTAACACTATATGCTAATTTTTTGAGAAGGACCTGTACATGTTGGAAGCTTATATGCAATTGTTCAAATTTGTCAAAAACAACAATACTGTATTCCCAAATGTTTCTAGGTAAAAAGGAAGGTTTTCTCCAAATTTATAGAATTTTTATTCCTAATAGTGAAAAGAAATGAGCAATGATCTTTTCCTAGGACTCTAGTTAATGAAGATGAGGCTAGTCGAGCAAATCTAAATTGCCCCTTGCACGTTTAACTCCTCTTATTAATTAGCAAATCAATTTGATGTGAATCAAATTAATGTCAAATTTACAGGAATTTACTGATTTTTAGTAAATTCAAGCGATTTGTAATTCACTTTGCGAATCCCCTCTAATGGTAGCCATAAATTTGCACATTGCAAAAAAGGGGAATGCGAGTATAAGGCTGGGTTCACATTGCGTCCTGGCAGTCCGTCTAACAGACTACGTTACACCGCGGCATAAACGCGGTGTAACGTAGTCTGTTACGGCCGCCATTGACTGCAATGTCGGACGCATCGCTAGCGCACGCCCACAATGGGCGTGCGCTAGGGATGTGCCGTCATTGAGTGACGGACCCTGAGACGCGGGCTGCAGCATTTCCAGGTCCGTCACTGATAGCGCAGATAGAGCTAGCAGATGCTCTATCTGCGCTAGCGGGATGTAAACGTCGGCACTTGCATTACAGCAGCCCGTTAGCATATGTGCTGAACGGGCTGATGCTAACGCAGTGTGAACTTAGCCTAAGAAGAAGAGGGGGGCTTACATTTAACCCCTTTACCCCCAAGGGTGGTTTGCACGTTAATGACTGGGCCAATTTTTACAATTCTGACCACTGTCCCTTTATGAGGTTATAACTTTGGAAAGCTTCAATGGATCCTGATGATTTTTACACTGTTTTCTCGTGACATATTGTACTTCATGATAGTGGTAAAATTTATTTGATATTACCTGCATTTATTTGTGAAAAAAATGGAAATTTGGCAAAAATTTTGAAAATTGTGCAATTTTTAAACTTTGAATTTTTATGCCCTTAAACCACAGAGATATGTCACACAAAATACTTAATAAGTAACATTTGCCACATGTCAACTTTACATCAGCACAATTTTGGAACCAAAATTTTTTTGTTAAGGAGTTATAAGGGTTAAAAGTTGACCAGCAATTTCTCGTTTTTACAACACCATATTTTTTTATTGACCACATCACATTTGAAGTCATTTTGAGGGGTCTATAGGATAGAAAATAACCAAGTGTGACACCATTCTAAAAACTGCACCCCTCATGGTGCTCAAAACCTCATTCAAGAAGTTTATAAACCCTTCAGGTGTTTCACAGGAATTTTTGGAATGTTTAAAAAAAATGAACATTTAACTTTTTTTCACAAAAAATTTACTTCAGCTCCAATTTGTTTTATTCTACCAAAGTTAACAGGAGAAAATGGACCCCAAAAGTTGTTGATCAATTTTTCCTGAGTACGCCATATGTGGGGGTAAACCACTGTTTGGGCACATGCCAGAGCTCGGAAGGGAAGGAGCGCCGTTTGACTTTTCAATGTAAAATTGACTAGAATTAAGGTGGGACACCATGTTGCATTTGGAGAGCCCCTGATGTGCCTAAATATTGAAACCACCCACAAGTTACACCATTTTGGAAAGTAGACCCCCTAAGGAACTTATCTAGATGTGTGGTGAGCACTTTGACCCAACAAGTGCTTCACAGAAGTTTATAATGCAGAGCCGTAAAAATAAAAAATCATATTTTTTCACAAAAATGATCTTTTCACCCCCAATTTTTTATTTTCCCAAGGGTAAGAGAAGAAATAGGACCTGAAAAGTTGTTGTGCAATTTGTCCTGAGTACGCCGATACCCCATATGTTGGGGTAAACCACTGTTTGGGCGCATGGCAGAGCTTGTAAGGGAAGGAGTGCCGTTTGACTTTTCAATGCAAAATTGACTGGAATTGAGATGGGACGCCATGCTGCATTTGGAGAGCCCCTGATGTGCCTAAACATTGAAACCCCCCACAAGTGACACCATTTTGGAAAGTAGACCCCCTAAGGAAGTTATCTAGATGTGTTGTGAGAGCTTTGAACCCCCAAGTGTTTCACTATAGTTTATAACGCAGAGCGTGAAAATAATAATTCTTTTCTTTTTCACAAAAATTATTTTTCAGCCCCGAGTTTTGTATTTTCCCAAGGGCAACAGGAGAAATTGGACCCCAAAAGTTGTTGTGCAATTTGTCCTGAGTACGCTGATATCCCATATGTGGGGGGGAACCACTGTTTGAGTGCATGGTAGAGCTCGGAAGGGAAGGAGCGCCGTTTGGAATGCAGACTTAGATGGAATGGTCTGCAGGCGTCACATTGCGTTTGCAGAGCCCCTAATGTACCTAATCAGTAGAAACCCCCCACAAGTAACCCCATATTGGAAACTAGACCTCCAAGGAACTTATCTAGATGTGCTGTGAGAACTTTGAACCCCCAAGTGTTTCACTACAGTTTATAACACAGAGCAATGAAAATAAAAAATCATTTTTTTCCCACAAAAAGGGTTCCTTAGCCCCCCAAATTTTTATTTTCCTAAGGGTAACAAGAGAAATTGGACCCCAAAAGTTGTTGTCCAATGTGTCCTGAGTACGCTGATACCCCATATGTTGGGGTAAACCCCTGTTTGGGCGCACGGGAGAGCTCGGAAGGGAAGGAGCACTGTTTTACTTTTTCATCACAGAATTGGCTGGAATTGAGATCGGACGCCATGTCGCGTTTGGAGAGCCCTTGATGTGCCTAAACAGTGGAAACCCCCAATTTTAACTGAAACCCTAACCCAAACACACCCCTAACCCTAATGCCAACTCTAGCCATAACCCTAACCTGAACATGCACCTAACCCTAATCCAAACCACACCCCTAACCCCAACCACACCCCTAACTCCAACACACCCCTAACCCTAACCCTAACCCTAATCCCAACCCTAACCACACCATTAAATCCAACACACCCCTAACACTAATCCCAACCATAACCCTAACCACACCCCTAACCCTAATCCCAACCGTAAATGTAATCGAAACCCTAACCCTAACTTTAGCCCCAACCCTAACCCTAAATTTAGCCCCAACCCTAACCCTAAATTTAGCCCCAACCCTAACCCTTACTTTAGCCCCAACCCTAAATGTAGCCCTATCCCCAACCCTAGTCCTAGCCCCAACCCTAGTCCTAACCCTAACCCCAACCCTAGCGGGAAAATGGAAATATATATTTTTTAATTTTATTATTTTTCCCTAAGGTGGTGATGAAGGGGGTGTTAGGGATCGAGTTCCTGCCTCTGCACAGGGGGAATCTCGAGCCAACTCTGTCGCGGTCTCCCATTCTTCTCCTGCCACAGTGGAGCCTGCTCAGCGGAGGCGTCAGTCCCAGTGTCTCACTTAGTCTGACACTGTGCAGAGGGTTACTGCTGCCTTTCCAGCTTCTGCCATTGTAGCCAATACTGGTCAGCGGCAAGCAGACGTCTTTGGGACTAAGTCCTACTTTTCCCTTTCTGAGCATGCCCAGGGTAAGATCTCTCATTGGAGATCAAGGGTCACATGCTCAGGTACTGCAGCAACTCCCATTGGTCCTCTAGGAAGGTCCTGAAGTTGCTCAAGTTCTGTGGAAGCCTCCCATTGGTCCTTCTGGGAAGGTTCTGTAGTTGCTGCAGCTATAAAAGGTTCGCATGACTGCCTGGCCATGCGCTAGTATTAATCCTTGTTACGTGCTTTGCACCAGTGTGGTCATGTATGCCTGTGGTCAGGGTCGGCTGTAAAAGTCATTAGAATACCGGCACCTCCAGTCAGGAGTTTGGTTGCATGTATTCAGGGCCCGGCTGAAATAAGCCACTAGAATACCGACTCCTCCGGTGAGGAATTGGTTGTGTGCTTTCCTGACTGCATGACCACTGACTGCTATCTGCTCAGCAGTTATCTGTGTGCTCCTGTGATGTGAGCTTAACAGGACACAGTCCTTTTCTATATCAGTGACGACGGCCGTTTCACGCTGACGAGCGCTTCTACGGGTCCTCTACGGGACCTGTAGAAGCACTCGTCAGCGCGAAACGGCTGTCATCCTCCACTCCCCTCCCTGCTAAGATTATCCATGCTTCAATAAAGGATTGGATTTTACCTTACCGGTGAGTGCGTTCCTCTCTCTTCTTACGGGCTGGTAAGCCACCTCCCTGCAGGATCCGGAAGGCCCCCCGTGGCCATTTTGGATCCGGAGCCTGCAGGGAGAAGGAGGTAGGAGACCCTCAGAGCAACGCGATCACATCACGTTGCTCCGAGGGTCTCAGGGAAGCACGCAGGGAGCCCCCTCCCTGCGTGATGCTTCCCTATACCGCCGGAACACTGTGATCATGTTTGATCGTGGTGTTCTGGGGGTTAATGTGCCGGGAGCGGTCCGTGACCGCTCCTGGCACATAGTGCCGGATGTCAGCTGCGATAGTCAGCTGACACCCGGCCGTGATCGGTCGCGCTCCCCCCGTGAGCACGGCCGACCACATATGACGTACTATCCCATCGGTGGTCATACAGGCCCACCCCACCTCGACGGGAAAGTAGGTCATATGTCAGAAAGGGGTTAAAGCACCATTCCAGTGCTGAAAACAGCCTCTGGAGTGATGCTTTAATGACTATATAAAGTTATATTGAATGGGCATTATTTATTGATTACACTGAACTGTTTTTATAATGCTAACATACCATAACAGAGATTAGGTGTATTAAGTGTTCTCATATAATAATGTTTGCTATACAAGTCAGTGAAAATTGCCACTGTCACCAAAATAGCACAACTTTTCAGTAAATTCTTGGTCCTGACTAGAGATGAGTGGATTTGGCAAGATTTGACTTATCAAAATTCTGCAGATTTTAAAGTGAAATTTTGATTTGCAGCAGAGTAATTTTACGTAAATTGAATGCTCCCTATTACGCTCTGCATCTCACTAGACCCAGAAACATAATAAATGTGAGATTTGAAAAGAAAAAAACCCTCATATTTAGAGATGAGCGAACTTGTTATGAAAACGTTCACCAATCTCAAATTTGGCATGAACAGCTCATTCGGATTCCCAAGCATTTTCTCTCAAATTCTGCAAAATTTAGGTATTGTTTGGTAAATGATCGCATTTCTGCTAATGCTTTTGTTAGGACTTTGGCTAGCATAGTGGTGCTGCATGAGAGGTGTGGGGAGGTGGGTAGAGGTCAGAGGAGTGGCGGAGTTTTATCTATTTATTTTTTTTAGTTAACTTTATGTATGTAGATTCTGGCAGCCAATCAGGGCCTAGAAACCATCCACAACGTCCAGACACAAGGGCTTATGTCATTGGCTGCCAAAGTCACATGTCCCTTTCCATATAAAAAGCAGTCATGTTGTTTTGCCGGCACCATTTTGTCAGTGTAATAGCATAGAGAGGATGCTCCTGTGGCTGGCAAGTTGTCATATAGTTAGATAGGTTCCTGTCCTGTGTGAAACTGACCATTCAGCGTCTAAGTAGATTAGGCTAATAGTGTTATACAGGCAGGAGTCCACACTTCCTAATCAAAATTGTTTGGCCTAATAGTGTTGTGCAGGCAGGAGTCCACATTAAATAATCAAAATTGTTTGGGCTAATATTATTGTGTAGGCATGAGGACCCTTTTCCTAATCAAAATAGTTTGAACTAATACTGTCTTGTACTCAGGAGGTCACATTTCCTAATCCAAATCGTTTGGTCTTATATTTTTGTGCAAGCACCAGGCTCCATTTCCTAATAAAAATCATTTGGGCTCATAATTAGTGTTGAGCGATACCTTCCGATATTTGAAAGTATCGGTATCGGATTGGATCGGCTGATATCCAAAAAATATCGGATATCGCCGATACCGATACCCGATACCAATACAAGTCAATGGGACACAAATATCGGAAGTGATCCTGGATGGTTCCCAGGGTCTGAAGGAGAGGAAACTCTCCTTCAGGCCCTGGGATCCATATTCATGTAAAGAATAAAGAATAAAAATAAATATATGGATATACTCATCCTCGGACGAGCCCTGGCTGTCACCGCTGCAAGCGTCTTGCCTCTGTTCCTAAGAATGCAGAGTGAAGGACCTTCGATGACGTCATGGCTTGTGATTGGTCGCGTGACCGCTCATGTGACCCCTCACGCGACCAATCACAAGCCGCGACGTCATCGCAGGTCCTACACTCACTGCATTCTTAGGAACGGAGGCTGCCGGTTGCAATAATGAGGTCCAGGGTCTGTCGGAGGGGTGAATATATCCATATTTTTTATTTTTATTCTTTATTTTTTACATGAATATGGATCCCAGGGCCTGAAGGAGAGTCTCCTCTCCTCCAGACCCTGGGAACCATACGCACCGCACACGCCTGGGAACTTATAGGAACTTCCGATTCTGATTTCCGATATCACAAAAATATCGGAACTCGGTATCAGAATTCCGATACAGCGAATATCGGCCAATACCCGATATTTGCAGTATCGGAATGCTCAACACTACTCATAATGTTGTGCAGCCAGGAGTCCACATTTCATAATCAAAATAGTTTTGGCTAATACTGTGCTGCAATCAGGAGGTCACATTTCCTAATCAAAACGATTTGAACTAATATCTTTATGAAGGCACCATTTCCTAATCAAAATCATTTGGGCTATAAAAAAAGTAATGTTTTTGTCATTTTTGAAGATAATCATTTTGCAAACAAGATATACAATACTAAAATGTAGCTAAATTCAAACCATAAGATGTGTACACATTTGAGTCAGAAAGATGATAAGCCACACCTCAATAAGAGACAAAAGGCAGGTGTCTTAAGTGCAACAGTCATTCAGCTCAGTAGTCATTTAGCCTAGGATTTTGCCAATATGTGACTCTTTCTGTTGCTGAACTACAACACCCATCATTCTCTCAACAGCAAACTGTGGTTGAGTAACAGCTGGAGTCGTATATTAGAATCTAGTGATTTAGTTCTTTCTCCTTGCCAGCTGTTCACCTTTATTTTGCTTCCTTTCACATTTTTAATCTTCTACTCTTAAGCCTTTTTCTGTATATAAATTATTTACATTTTCTTTAAATATTATTCTTATAGTTAACCTTGTTGATAATTTTCTATATTTGTGCAAATTGCTTTGTAGTTAGGATATTTAGCTAAACCAAAGTTTTCTACATCCTTTGTCCTACTCTACACTGAAGAGGGTGCAAAAATCCCAAAACAGCTGCCTACAGATGGAGTGTAAGACTCCAGCATGATAAACTATCATGCGTCATGTGGCAAGGCCCATTATAGATATCCCATGTTTTGGGAATCATACAGTATTGTATTGTATTATTATTGTATCGTTGCTGTTTCATTGCTATGAAATAAGGTTTGCCCCTTTTAGAAAGTTGTCCTGTCTCTCTCTCCTGCTCCGGTTCAGAATAGTCTTTTTTATCTACTGTAATTGTGCACAACCTCAAGAAAATAAACCTTCTTCTGGAATCTTCATACATACCTCTGCAGCTGAGTCAAGCTATTGTAACAACTTTGCTGGCATCACGGCATGGCCTCTCATCTCTCACACTATCTTACCCAATGCTCCAGGTCATGTTGTGGTTTCTCTTTCTTTCCAGCTCCATATTCTGTGCCTCTGCTCTCTGCATGCTGCCTGGCTGTGTGCATATGGGGGCAGCGCCTGAACTCTCTGGTTCTTATAGGAATCAGGTGCACTTGTCTAATCTGTTCCTGATAAATTACCAAGAGGCATCCAGTATTTAGTGCAGCTCCACCCAGTGGACTGGGCCTGTGCAGTGTGTTAGCTCAGTTAGTGTTTAGCTTCTGAGTTTGCCAGGCCTTGCTCTGTGTTACTCCCTCTCTATAGGTTTTTCTCAGTGTTCTTGCCTTGATCTTGTTGTCCGCCATCCAGGAGGCAGAATATCCTGGTCCCTGTGTCTTTGTTCTTGTGCCTTGTCTTGTTCCATTGCCTTGTCTGTACTTTGACCTACCTCTGTCTCCTTGTCTGTGGCTTCTCTCCCTGCTGTCTTTCCTTGTGTCCTCTCTGTTTGCTTGTGCTCCGCACTCTTGCGGCTTTGCCTGTGTTCCGCTCTCTTGCAGCTTTGCCTCTGCTCCGCACATCTGCGGTTCTGCTCCATTCTACTCTGCTCCGCTTCTGCTACTGCAGTAATCTCTTGCTGCAGCTCCTCTCCGCATTCCTTGTGGCTCTGCTCTGCTTAGCTTCTGCGGCTGCAGTAATCTCTTGCTGCAGCTCCTCTCCGCATTCCTTGCGGTTCTGCTCTGCTTTGCCACTGCAGAAATCTCTTGCTGCAGCTCCTCTCCATATTCCTTGTGGTTCTGCTCTGCTTAGCTTTTATTGCTGTGCTATCTCTCCCTGCTCTACCGCTCCTATCCACAGCCTTGCGGTTCTCTTCCTGTGTGAACAGGTCCCAACCTGTTCCTTCATTCTCCTTTCCTTCTTCCTTTCCTGCACCTCCTGTGTGAACAGGTCCCTACCTGTTCCTCCATACTACATATCCATACCTGCACCTCCAGTGTGAACAGGTCCCTACCTGTTCCTCCATACTACATATCCATACCTGCACCTCCAGTGTGAACAGGTCCCTACCTGTTCATTCATACTACATGTCCATACCTGCATATCCTGTGTGAACAGGTCCCTACCTGTTCCTTCATACACACCAACCTACCCTGTGTTCTCTGCCGTGCCAGCCAGCCCTGTGTTCTCTGCTGTGCCAGCCAGCCCTGTGTTCTCTGCCGTGCCAGCCAGCCCTGTGTTCTCTGCCGTGCCAGCCAGCCCTGTGTTCTCTGCCATGCCAGCCAGCCCTGTGTTCTCTGTCGAGCCTGCCAGCCATGTGTTCTCTGCCGAGCCTGCCAGCCCTGTGTTCTTTGCCATGTCTCTGCCAGCCCTGTGTCTCAGCCGTGCCAGCCTACTCATCTGAGTTTTAGCCGTGCTCTTCAGCCAGTCCTGCCTGATGCTTGCACCTGTCCTAGGGTTCCTGTTCTCCAAGTGGGATCAGCAGCCACAGCCAGACACCACCCTGGAGTAGCACCTGGCAGCTGCCTGCTGCACAAGCCTGACCTCACCATCAGAGGCTCCAGTGAAAACCCAGGCAGCTGTCATAGTCACACCCCTTCCAGGGTAGTCTGGTTTGTGGCACAGTGGAGCCACAAACCGCCCGAGCTCACGCCCACCAGTCAGGGCGTGAGCGTGACAGCTATCTGCTGAAATCTCTTAGTGTGAGTACTGGTTGGTAGACATCCATAGAAACGGTGTCTCAAGAGCTCCACACTTGCACCCTAGTTATGGAGTCACAATAGAAACTATTCCTCTTTGATTTATATAGTGATATGTGTTTTAATTTTAGATCCCTCGCTGTGTTACGCTGTCATTGATTATGCTTATGAAAATCAGAAACAAATATTAAAAAGCCATAAATGCAATTCAGCAACATTATGCAGAGATTTATCCAACCATACTATGTAAGCATTGAAAACCACTCTCGGCATATAGCAGATTGTGCCCTATAACTGCAGCAAATAGCCACAATCAAGTGCATTGTTCAATTCAACTAGATGTTCACTTTTTCTTGTTATTATGCTCATTTTTTTTTGTGTGAAATAGCACCTTACAGCAGAATTCACAAAGGAGATTCACCGGCATGCCAACCAGCACAGAATGAAAACCTTTGTAAGCTGTGATATTTACTAAAGCGGAAAAAATCTTCAGCAAGTATTTGCAATTTAATCGTGTTCATGGGTTCAGTACTATGTCACATATCCATAATGTAAATACTGATTAAATCATACTTTTCACCTTGGTGTTCAATTGGACCCTTAAAATGGTCTTTTTATAACGTTTAATAATATAAATTGCTCTAGCAAACTGATAAAATCTAATTTGTTGTTTTCTATATTTATTAGCACATTTTGTATTTTAAGCCTTGGATATAGTTTTAATTAAGATATATTCATTATTAATATAATCTGCTGTGTTATGTTTGCACAGCTAAATGACATAGGTTATAGGTGACCTTTTACAAAGAGTGGTTACCTTTAGATTAAGGAATCCAAATCACGGATTAAAAAAACGTAATTAGTAAGCCCATTGCATCTACTAAATATGCCTCTGGAGTGCTAATCATGCATCCAGAAGACTAGTTAACCCAAACCCTCCAGAATTCTTCCTGTTCCTAAAGAGCAAAAACTGATGCTATATTAGGGACTCCAATTAGTTCTGCTGAATGTTACAGAGTGCTCAATGAAGGGAGAACATGTGTGAGCTATTTTTCACATTTTTCATTTGTAGGGTATATTTATTAAGGTGGTCTTCAAGAATGGGATAAAATGATATCCCTGATACTATTCAAACTACAGTCCATCCGAGTTGTGTGTCAGTACAGGCTTCAGACGGAAGACATACAGCTCCCGACCTGTCCGTCAATTGACAAGAGCTGTATCACACATGCCTCAGTCAACCGGGAGCACGTCTGTGATATGTGAAGAAATATGTTTTAGCCCATGTTGTGCTCAGGGAAGAGGAGATCTCCAGCTTTATCATCTTTCGTCAGTCTGACAGCATTATAGCAATGCACAGAAAATGACTGTGCCCAACTGGAAAACAAATAAAAATTGAGGAGGATGAAGCTGGAGATAACCTTCTTTGTGCTCAGCAAGGAATAAATCTATTGCTTGATAAATCACAGCCATACTCCCAGCTGCCGACTGCGGTATGTGTGTGATACAGCTCTTGTCAGTTGACGCACAGGTTTTCGGAGCTCTATGTCTTCAGTCTGCAGCCTATACTGACATGTTACTAGGACTGGTTGAAGTCTGGATTATATCAAGAACACCGATTTATATAATTCCTGGAGAACCCTTTTAAGTGACATACTGCCTGAAGAATCGGTCCTCACATTTTGTGGCTGAGGGTAGAGACCCAAGCTAACATTTTGGGGTAACCTATTAGATATTTTATTGAACAAGTAGGCTAGGCTGTAATGTTCCTGTAACATTACATCTATGTGCTGTACATCCAAGCAAGTAAATGTTTACTGAACTCCCAAGATTGTCCTTAGCCAAATCATGTAGCTGGATCATTATATTGTTACCTTTACACCCACAGACTTCTATGTCTAACAACCTGTCACTGTATAATGTTGTCATGTTATTTTCCATGACCACATCTCTTTACACAAAGTAAAATGTTGGCCTTTCACTTCAACCAACAACTACATCTGTACTGTGTGACGTACTATTGCTTGATGCTAACTAACTGTTCAGTCCTGACTTGCGGACCACATCTCACAAGATCAACAATTTGGGATTTTTAGAGAAGTGCTTCCTAAACTATAACGTAGCCTCACTAAAATTCACCTAACAATCACTGTGAGACCGACCTGGGGAGGCAGTTATGCTGTACAAGCCTTTCTTAGCAGCATCAAGAATTGAGTCAGCAACATAATTAACTGCAGTTATACTGATTTTAACTAAAATTAACTTAAATCATTACTGAGTGTCTGGCATCACCATGATATTGTTACTGAGTAGAAAGAATAAAGAGTTTGAGAAGCCCCATTTTTAGAAGCTAAGATTTACATTGAAGAAACATCGTGAAAAGGCCCTCGTCTACACACAATTTGTCTTGGTTATGTCATCTACAACTGCTGCGAGACTTGGAATTTTTCATGCCAAATCAAAAGGATCTATTGAACCTGTGCCACATATAACAGTGAGTGGACTGGTTGAAAGGTTATTTATTCAATCTTTTTCTTCATATGAGAAAGTGCTTTCTCTTTCCCACCATGTGCATAATATTTCTGAGCATATTAATGGGGAACTTGGAGAAGATAGCTGCTCCCTGAATATTCTTTTGGTTGGTCATTAAAAGGAAAACCCCACTGTAGTCCAAAAATTATCTACTATGTAGAACATATAGGCACTGCTCAAAAAAGTAAAGGGAACACTAAAATACCACATCCTAGATACCACTGAATGAAATATTCCAGTTGCAAATCTTTATTCATTACATAGTGGAATGCGTTGAGAAGAATAAAGCATAAACCTCCACGTGCCTGTATGACCTCCCTATAACACTTGAGCATGGTCCTGATGAAGCGGTGAATGTTCTCCTGAGGGATCTCCTTCCAGACCTGAAGAAAAGCACCGGTCAACTCCTGGACAATCTGTGGTGCAACGTGGCGTTGGTGGATGGTGCAAGACATGATGTCCCAGATGTGCTCGATTTTATTCAGGTCTGGGGAAAACGCAGGCCTTTCCACAGCATCAATAGCTTCATCATGCAGCAGTTTCTGACACACTTCAGCCACATGAGGCCTGGCATTGCCATGCATCAGAAAAAACCCATGGCCCATTGCACCTGCATATGGTATCACAGTGAGGCTGGGGATCTCATCCCAATACCTACTGGCAGTCAGGCTACCTCTAGCTAGCATATCAAGGCCTGTGTGGCCTTTCAAAGAAATGCCTCCCCACATCATTACTGACTCACTGCCAAACTGGTCATGCTGGGGAATGTTGCAGGCAGAGCAGAATGTTCTCCACAGTGTCTCCAGACTCTGTCACATCTGTCAGATGTGCTCAGTGTAAACCTGCTCTCATACATGAAGAGCACAGGGTGCCAATGTCGGAGCTATCAATCTTGGTGTTCTCTGGCAAAAACCAATCACCATGCATGGTATTAGGCTGTAGGCACAACATCCACAGGTAGACATCAGGCCCTCATATCACCCTCATGAAATCTGTTTCTGACAGTTTGAGTAGACATATGGTTGTTAGTGGCCTGCTGGGGGTCATTTTGCAGGGCTCTGGTATTGCTTCCTCCTTGCACAAAGGAGGAGGTAGCTGTCCTGTGCTGAGTGGCTGCCCTCCTACTGCCCCTTCCATGTCTCCTGGTGTACTGGCCTGTCTCCTGGTATCTGCTCCATGCTCTGGACACTGTGCTGACAGACACAGCTACCCCTCTTGCCACAGTTCGCATTGATGTGCCATCCTGGATGAACTGCACTACCTGAGCAACTTCTGTGGGTTGTAGACACTGCTTTATGCTACTGTACCTCTAGGGGTGAGAGCAATGACAAAATGCAAAAGTCACCAAAACAACAGCTATAAAGGATAAGAACAGAGGAATGGTCTGTGGTCACCACCTGCAGGACCCCTCCTTTATAAGGGTTGCCTTTCTAATTGCCTAAAATTTCTACCTGTTGTCTGTTCCATTTGCACAACAGAAGGAGAAATTGATTCACAATCGGTGTTGCTTCATAACAGGACAGGTTGATTTCACAGAAATGTGACTGACTTGGAGTTACATTGTGTTGTTTAAGTGTCCCTTTTTGAGCAGTGATCTATGAAGTCATAATATATTAGACATTAGGCAATAAAATACAATAAAATAAAGTTACTTTCACCAGTACTTTCCTATTAAAGACAAGCAACAGCAGCCCATTTAGGAAGGGCCCTACTGTACCAATCACTGTACTAAACCTGAATAATTTGTATTACCCATTACACCACTGAATGAATACCCAATTCTCTTCATAATCACCTTACGAGTCTTACTACATCTAAATAATCTAGCCCTAGGCATCATTTCCTGCTACAGATTGTTGTGCACTGTAAGAAGTTAATGGACAGAAACTAGTGTTACTGTAAAATATATACTTACTTTAGTATCTAAACTATTTGCCAGTGTTCATTTTGATGAGCAATATGATAACACAGGTAATGGTGCATCACCTTCCATCCCGGTGAAATGCTGCTGGCCGCTTAATTACTGCATCACTCACCTCTTTACCTTATTGACCGGCTAAAAATAGGATTTACTGCAAAGAGGAATTGTCTCAGGATGCAAGGTAATGGTACGTGAGAAAAAAAGGTTCTTCTTATTAATGTCTTTATGTTTTACAACTTCTAACTCTTTATTTTGAGTTCAGGATTTTCTATGTTTTGCTTTCTGGGAAGTATTACATAAGATATGTGATTGGTGCACAGTAAAATAAGAAAATTTGGTAAAATAAGTGAAATATTAAAGCGGCCCGCCACACTAGAACTGAAAGTGACCGTACAATTATCATGTATAGTCACTCTACTTGCACTCTCCATTTTCCTTCTCCGCTGAGATCACCATTCATTTTCCAAGTTTGCCACTGCAGTGAAATTGGGAGGACAGTGGTCTGAACATTGTCTCCCCGGACTTTCCATTCCCCAAGGACAGGAAAGCCGAGGTTTAGACTTACCACTGCACTTACCATGCCACTGAGGAAGCCATCTTGGAAGAAAGAGTAATGTCGCTCCAATCTAAGAGGGGAAGACATTGGGAGGCAAATGGAGTGCAGCAAGTAGGGTGACCATGCATGAGGAAAGTATAGAAATTTTTCCGTTCCAAGTTGAAGTGTCGCTTTCATATACCGTTTTAGTTTTGTAGTACTCTATACATCCATATTTTCTAATGTCTTACTTTCTGATGTAAGAACCCTAGGACACATTTTAATAGATCTTGTACAAGGGAATGTTCTGGGTTATGAAATCAACCAGCACAAAGAAGGATATGTAATTACAACATACTGCTTAGTCTAAACTGGTCTATAACACCTTAGGTAGTCACTCTATTCTACATCAGATACAGCACATTAAGTTTATTCACTTTTATAAAGAGTATTTTTCTATTCTCCATTGAAAAGAATGGCCAGAAGTTTTGTACTCAAGCCATTCATATAGTTGCCTTCGCTGTGTAGTATAGCTTGGAATACTTTGGTCTAGGAAACATTTGCATTATTTTCTCCATTTAACAGAATATTTGAGATTAAAGTAATTCTGGTGAGTCTGATAAATTGTGGCTAATAAGGATCCTACCTATTCTAATAAAATACATGCCCCCTATTTCCCCAATAACAGGATCTTCAGTGATACAAGTTGCAACTGAGCCATGGTACCTGATGGTCCTCAAATCCTATCTTCAAATCCAAAATACACTTCTTCTTCCAATGGCACATGGAGAGGCCTGACCTCATTATAGATCTAACATTGGAAATTTAGTTTATGCCTTTATCAAATATGGGGTATAATTAAAAAAGCTTTGGCCTGAGAACATATTCTCATGGCTTTAGCTAAACTATTATATGATGTTGTCCAGGAGACATATTTACAGTAACCTGCTCAAACTGATTTTATTTTCTTTCAATCCAGTGTTTAGATATTTTTGGACAAGAATAACAGTCTGCTGCGCTACTCCATCAGAAATACTGGAACGCCAACAGAAACCTTCATTAGAAGTTATTAATATTTATTAAGATTTGTTGGGATCTATGCTGTATCTAGTGAGCAGTGTACAGAGTGGGCCATGTATATGGATACACCTAAATAAAATGAGAATGGTTGATGATATAAAAAATTTTTCCTCGTCATCACTGAACGTAATGTTCTGTGTAAACTGAGTTTCCAGTTCCAATTTTTGTTTTGCAAATTCTGCAAATTCAGCGCACCGATCTGGCATCAGGCGAACATCCCTTCGGCGGATATTAGTTACTCACAAATGGCACCCTTACAAAATCCAGCTGCTGCAGCATCTCAACGAGGATCACCCAGATCGGCGCGCTGAATTTGCAGAATGGGCAAAACAAAAATTGGAACAGGACCCTCAGTTTACACAGAACATTATGTTCAGTGAAGAGGGAAACTTTTTTGGGTGGGCCATTAATATGGATACACCTAAATCAAATGGGAATAGTGACAGTTTTACAGTTTTCTTGTGTAGGGTGTCTGGCATTGAAATCTGCTGCAATGACCTGGGTACTGCGTTCATCAGACATCAACACAATTTCTATCCGCTCCTCACGTGTTAACCTCTGCGACATGTCAATGGCTGTAAACAAAGAGAAACTTGTAAATAACTCATGAAAGAATAAAGTTACATTAATACGTTAAAACCAAGAACGCCATTGTTTGTCTTGTGAAATTGTCAATAAGTTTGATGTGTCACATGACCCTCTTCCCATTAAAAAAATAAAGTTGGATCGAAATTGGCCGCCATGGTCACCACCCATCTTGAAAAGTTTTTCCCCTCCCATATACTAATGTGCCACAAACAGGAAGTTTCTCATTTTATTTAGGTGTATCCATATACATGGCCCACTCTGTAGATAAGAGTGTTGACATCATAGAGACATGATTCACATATTTTTCAGAAGTCTGAATGTAAATGATATACATAATCTCATTCCAAATTAACACCAGTATCAGAGTTGGACATATCTATCAGACATCCATGGCATATCATGTAGACAGAATACAAATCTACTTTTAGTTATCACAAATGACCCTTAACCTTATAGATCACCTTATAAATTCTGTGTCGATGATTTGATCTCTCTATCTCTTCAAATCTCACACAATAAACAGATGGTGCAACCATTCATCTCCAATGATTCTTTTACGGTGATAGAAAAATTTCAAATATATAGCTTTCCTAAATACTTTAAAAGTAGAAAATCTGGCATTTTTTTTACCATAGTGGAATCAGTCCTCTATAATGAGGTGCTCTGGTTCAGTTTAAACCATATTCAGTCGGGGCACTACCTAGATGGAAACATAACACTGGCGCCTGTTGTGACATTTCGGGGGATTCCCCTTTCTCATGCACGCAACTTGTATCTTTCTGTTCGAAAAAAACACTTGTTTCTTCCGATTTTTTTTTCACACTCCTTCCTATTCTAGATTTTGTATTCCCTTTTGTTCCCTTATTTTCTCTTCAAATGTTCTAATCGCAGGACAATGTTCAGTCAACCGCACATTAATGCCCTGAGGTTTGACCCAATAATGCCATACCACATGTGTAGCTACTAAAAAGTCATCAATTTATTGAAGTGCCCATGTGGTCAAACCTCAAGATGCATTGAGTTGCGATTGACTGAACATTGTTCTGCTAATTTTGAGAAAAATTAGAGATCAAATGAAAAAGGATGAATAGAAATAATGAATGTGAAGGAGTGTGGAAAAAACTGGAAGAAACCACTGTAGCCAGACATTTTTTTTTAGCATAAAGGGCTCAATTCATCTAAGCTTTCACACTAGAATTCTGCCATAATAGCTTTGAAAAGTTGCAAAATTTAAGCACAACTTGAAGTTACCCTTACATTTTGCGAGTTTAGGCATTTTCACACCAGTTTCTCCTAGCTCTGTCAAAATGGTGGTGCTGGAGAGGGACAAGTGCCAGAAATCTCCCTCCTGTACCTGACTGGAGTGAGATTTCAGGACTAGTACACAGTGGCACGCGCCACTCGCTATATGCTCCAGAATCATGAACCATCGTGTACCTCTTCATAAATCAGGAGCATCTGACTCCAACACGCCCCCTCATCAAGGCCGGCGTACACAACGCCAGTCTTGATTAACTGGGCTGAAGTGTTTGAATTAATTGTATGGTTTTGGAGGAAGTAGGATGTAATGATTCATAGGAATGAAATTTTCGACTGTTACATCACAAAGTATATTGGATATACATGTTGAGAACACTCATTCCAAAGGAGATGAATGAAAATTGTAATTTTGACGTTTTTCAGATGATGCATTTTTTATCATGTCTTCCATATTTTGAACTAGTTAATGATCTAGGCAACATGGATGGTATATTATGTAGTAAAATTAGTATAGGAATTTGTATCCTTTCCAGACTATTTCTCCTATAAAAGAAAAAAGTTATATATATATATATATATATATATATATATATATATATATAAAATATCTTAAAGGTTTTTACAACATAATGATTTAAGTATTTACACCTATCGTCATGTATGGTAACTGAGTATTGGATTTGTGATTTTATTGTTTGTTTTGATGACAGGTAGGAGGTATCATGTAATGTATGTGTTTGAATTGAACAGGAAGAAACGCATTGCGTGCTAGAGAAAGGGGAGGTCCTCAAAATTTCTCAACAGGCGCGAACATTAAATTTCTTTCTAAGCAGTATCTCTTTTGAATATGGCTTAAACTGAGTGAGGATACTTTGTTAATGGACTGATTTTACCATGTTTGGAATGGTGGTGAACTTTCTACTTTTCACATATTAAGGAGTATTATGTATTTGTGATTTAGCTATAAATTAAGCATTTGAATATTAATGGTTGTGCCGGTTAGTCGTTACGTTATATCATGTAGATATGCTACACATGTCTGAGATAGGAATAACCCTATAACTTTGACAATAAAACTTTTCCAAGTCACTTCTTTACATGAGTTTTTATGGTATGAAAGTCAGTGTGTTGACTTTTACCAAAAATACAAAACCATACCTTCCCACATCAGCTGCATCCCGCATGGTCATACAAATCGCTATTTCCAGATGTCAAAAGACAAAATGACCCAGAGAAATTAAATGTGATGAAAAAAATAAAGGACTGCTGTGTCTCCCCAGAAAAATGCATTTCACATATTTTCTGGTAAATCAGCACCTTGGATTTAAACATCAAGATCAAAACCTTTCCTTGCGAGCTTCTGCTTGCCAGGGAAGTGTTTGTGAGAGCAGATAGATTGAAAGAGGAGACACAAAAAGCCCTTTTCAATAAAATGTCTGTGCAACACGAGATTGCTTCCGCTGATAGCGGTGTGCTCATCCTGATCGGCATGTTATTGAAACATGGAAAAAAATGAATTAGTAATGATTGCACACTTTATTGCTAAATCTTCCCATTGCCCTGTCTGCTAGCCACGTGAAAGATCTTATCCCACTGCAGATATTTTGTTCTTGATCTTGGGTGTTGGTGCTCACTAACGTGCTCCTTTCGTTTTTAGATATGCAGTATGTAGCAAATATTTGTACCAAAGTTTGGCCAGTCTGTAGTTTAAAGTAAGGACTCACTGAGGTCCGCCTTCATTCTCATCAGGGCTCATGCACACATATGTATTATAGCACTGGTTTGTAAGAAGCCATACCAGGACTTTCATAGAGGGACAGGAGGTGTTTGCTGTCACTCCCTCTGCCTCCGTTTTCATGCAGAGACGTGCAGTGGTTTATTCTCTGATTCTGTACAAATCCAACAGATAAATTGCGTCACGCTCCATCACGTCTTATGTACAGCAGTTATCTCTGTACGTACGGAGACCGGCAAAACCAATATTTCAGTACATCGAGGCTGTAACGCTCTAAACCAAAGAAGGATCCCATCATTGTGTAATCAGAATCATTTACTATTGTTTTTCCACCTCTGACCTCCGAGGCCTGTTTGCTTCTGAGAAGTGTGTATATGATGATTGCCTCTGATTCACGTCAAATATCCAGAGCAATATTTATACTTTTTTATTTTTTTTTAAATCCCCAAACTCTACAATAGTTTCCCAAATAACTCACTAAAGCTATAAAAAAAATCTAAACTCCTTCATGCAGTAAAAAATAAAAAAAAAACACTTGGATAAGGTGAAGTAGTGTGACATCTCTATAAACAAATAGCATGGCCGATTGTCTCTGTTATCCGTTTCCAACCAAAAACGATAAACAAACATTTTTTTTTATAAAAACTGACCCCATATCTTGAAAGATGGGCTAACTGTAAACTATACAATTTTTCTTTAACTGGAAATCTGTCAGCACAAAGTGACTGTTCAAACCAAGCACAGGCGCTCTGTGCACCCGTGGCTTAGTCAAACATCTTCCCACCTACTTATTTTCCATCTGTGTCCTTTTCTGCTTTCTGTAAAGCCAGAGCTCTCAGTCAAGAAGAGGAATGTGGCACTGGCAATAGATGGGTGTACAGAGAGCCTGTGCTTGGTTTAAATAGTCATTTTCTGCTGATAGACTATCTTTAAAAGGTAACTATAGTTTACATACAGTATTTCCCATAGATACTGCAGTATAAACGATGATAAGAAATGTAATATATCGCATTAGCCAAAAATGCCTCTTTATCCACTTTTCGACCTCTTCTCTCTCTACCGTCTTCCCTACCCACATGCCTCTTGCACTGATCACTCTGTTTTCTATTATAGACACGTAAAAAAAAGTTCATTTAGCTGATAAAGCTGTGAATTTAGAGCCACAGTGTCACCACCTGTTGGGCTTCTGCCATGGCGTGTATCATTTTACCGATATAAAGCAGAATAATAATTTATTTTTTTCTGCACAAATGATGGATTCTGAAATGGAGCCTCCTCAAAAACAGACTCAAACAAAGCCTTATAAGATGTAATACATAGAGAGATCATGAGAAACTCTGCAGCCAATGGAGGTCTATGAAGAGGGAGAAGAGGATGGAGGAGCTTCTTCAGAGAGACAGGGGCAGAGACACGATGATCCAGGATGATCCAGATCCAGCCTTACAATGACAACCAAGAGGTTATGCTTCATTCAGTATTTCATCTTAAAAGGGTTGTTCCGGCTTGTACATTTATGAAGCATCCAAAGGATATGTTATAAATGTACGATAAATGTGGGTTCCAACATTGGTCAATTCTCGTAGTACTCATAAAATGATTGGAGACAGCTGCTCATGTATGGCCAACTCTTCTCCAGCACCGTCACTTGCCAGGGCCCTGTTCTTGAGATAAATGTGTTTCTATGTGAAGATGTGGACTGTCTTCCCCTGTCCCTGTCCCTGAAGACAATAGATGCATTGTGTGAATACCGTTGTGCGGTTTTATATGTGAAAGTAACGTGTGTCCAATGTAATGTGATATAATGTATTATGTTGATGAACAGTATATAAAGTGTTAGATCATAATGTGAATATAGCATAAGAATAACTTTAGGACAGAATAGCACATAGAACAGGTTAGATTGTAGAGATGAAAAGGTTAAGGCTAGGATTTGCCCAGTATGAGGGCAATCGTGTTAAGAAGGAGCACTTCCTGGTTAGTGGGAGATCAGTGTCAGCTAGTGAAGTGTGGAATGAGTTCATGTTCAGGTGGGGTGGGTTGATAGGGGCAGCATGGGCCAAACGTTCAGGGCAGTGGGCAGCCAAATAGTCATCCCTCATGGACGTTCAAATCTGGAGTCTATGTCTCGGACCAGGTACCATGGAGCAGGCTTTGTCTTCTAAGGCTGGTTTCACACTTGCGTTTTGATCTGCAGCGTTTTAAAAAAAAACGCATGTGGTGAAAAAACGCATGTAAACGCGTGCAAACGCTGCGTTTTTTAGACGCATGCGTTTTTGCATGCAGAAAAAAAACCGCGGCGTTTTGCCGCGTTTACATGCATTTTTTCCTGTGTTTGCGTTTTTTAACCCCTTCATGACCCAGCCTATTTTGGCCTTAATGACCTTGCCGTTTTTTGCAATTCTGACCAGTGTCCCTTTATGAGGTAATAACTCAGGAACGCTTCAACGGATCCTAGCGATTCTGAGATTGTTTTTTCGTGACATATTGGGCTTCATGGTAGTGGTAAATTTAGGTCAATAATTTCTGAGTTTATTTGTGAAAAAAACGGAAATTTGGTGAAAATTTTGAAAATTTTGCAATTTTCTAATTTTGAATTTTTATTCTGTTAAACCAGAGAGTTATGTAACACAAAATAGTTAATAAATAACATTTCCCACATATCTACTTTACATCAGCACAATTTTGGAAACAAATTTTTTTTTTGCTAGGAAGTTATAAGGGTTAAAATTTGACCAGTGATTTTTCATTTTTACAACAAAATTTACAAAACCATTTTTTTTAGGGACCACCTCACATTTGAAGTCAGTTTGAGGGTTCTATATGGCTGAAAATACCCAAAAGTGACACCATTCTAAAAACTTCACCCCTCAAGGTGCTCAAAACCACATTCAAGAAGTTTATTAACCCTTCAGGTGTTTCACAGCAGCAGAAGCAACATGGAAGTAAAAAATGAACATTTAACTTTTTAGTCACAAAAATTATCTTTTAGCAACAATTTTTTTATTTTCCCAAGGGTAAAAGGAGAAACTGGACCACGGACGTTGTTGTCCAATTTGTCCTGAGTACGCTAATACCTCATATGTGGGGGTAAACCACTGTTTGGGCGCACGGCAGGGCTCAGAAGGGAAGGAGCGCCATTTGACTTTTTGAATGAAAAATTGGCTCCAATCTTTAGCGGACACGATGTCGCGTTTGGAGAGCCCCCGTGTGCCTAAACATTGGAGCTCCCCCACAAGTGACCTCATTTTGGGAACTAGACCCCCCAAGGAACTTATCTAGAAGCATAGTGAGCACTTTAAACCCCAAGGTGCTTCACAAATTGATCCGTAAAAATGAAAAAGTACTTTTTTTTCCCAAAAAAATTATTTTAGCCTCAATTTTTTCATTTTCACATGGGCAACAGGATAAAATGGATCCTAAATTTTGGTGGGCAATTTCTCCTGAGTACACCGATACCTCACATGTGGGGGTAAACCACTGTTTGGGCACATGGTAAGGCTCGGAAGGGAAGGAGCGCCATTTGACTTTTTGAATGAAAAATTATCTCCATCGTTAGCGGACACCATGTCGCTTTTGGAATGCCCCTGTGTGCCTAAACATTGGAGCTCCTCCACAAGTGACCCCATTTTGGAAACTAGACCCCCCAAGGAACTTATCTAGAGGCATAGTGAGCACTTTAAACCCCCAGGTGCTTCACAAATTGATCCGCAATAATTAAAAAGTACTTTTTTTCACACAAAATTTCTTTTAGCCTCAATTCTTTCATTTTCACATGGGCAACAGGATAAAATGGATCCTAAAATTTGTTGGGCAATTTCTCCTGAGTACGCCGATACCTCATATGTGGGGGTAAACCACTGTTTGGGTGCACGGCAAGGCTCGGAAGGGGAGGCGTGCCATTTGACTTTTTGAATGGAAAATTAGCTCCAATCGTTAGCGGACACCATGTTGCGTTTGGAGAGCCCCTGTGTGCCTAAACATTGGAGATCCCCTACAAGTGACCCCATTTTGAAAACTAGACCCCCCAAGGAACTTATCTAGATGCATAGTGAGCACTTATAACCCCCAGGTGCTTCACAGAAGTTTATAACGCAGAGCCGTGAAAATAAAAAATAATTTTTCTTTCCTCAAAAATGATTTTTAGCCCAGAATTTTTTATTTTCCCAAGGGTAATAGGAGAAATTGGACCCCAAATGTTGTTGTCCAGTTTGTCCTGAGTACGATGATACCCCATATGTGGGGGTAAACCACTGTTTGGGCGCACGGCAGGGCTCGGAAGGGAAGGCACGCCATTTGGCTTTTTGAATGGAAAATTAGCTCCAATCATTAGCGGACACCATGTCGCGTTTGGAGAGCCCCTGTGTGCCTAAACATTGGAGCTCCCCCACAAGTGACCCCATTTTGGAAACTACACCTCCCAAGGAACTAATCTAGATGTGTGGTGAGCACTTTGAACCCCCAAGTGCTTCACAGAAGTTTATAACGCAGAGCCATGAAAATAAAAAATAATTTTTCTTTTCTCAAAAATGATATTTTAGCCCACAATTTTTTATTTTCCCAAGGGTAACAGGAGAAATTGGACCCCAAAAGTTGTTGTCCAGTTTCTCCTGAGTACGCTGATACCCCATATGTGGGGGTAAACCACTGTTTTGGCACACGTCGGGGTTCGGAAAGGAAGTAGTGACATTATGAAATGCAGACTTTGATGGAATGCTCTGCGGGCGTCAGGTTGCTTTTGCAGAGCCCCTGATGTGCCTAAACAGTAGGAACTCCCCACAAGTGACTCCATTTTGGAAACTAGACCCCCAAGGGAACTTATCTAGATGTGTGGTGAGCACTTTGAACCCCCAAGTGCTTCACAGAAGTTTATAACGCAGAGCCGTGAAAATAATAAATGTGTTTCCTTTCCTCAAAAATATTTTTTTAGCCCAGAATTTTTTATTTTTGCAAGAGTGACAGGAGAAATTGGACCCAAAAGTTGTTGTCCAGTTTCTCCTGAGTACGCTGATACCCCATATATGGGGGTAAACCACTGTTTGGGCACATGCCGGGGCTCAGAAGGGAAGTAGTGACGTTTTGGAATGCAGACTTTGATGGAATGGTCTGCGGGCATCATGTTACGTTTGCAGAGCCCCTGATATGCCTAAACAGTAGAAACCCCCCACAAGTGACCCCATTTTGGAAACTAGACCCCCCAAGGAACTTATCTAGATGTGTGGTGAGCACGTTCAACCCCCAAGTGCTTCACAGAAGTTTACAACGCAGAGCCGTGAAAATAAAAAATCATTTTTCTTTCCTCAAAAAAGATATTTTAGCAAGCAATTTTTTATTTTCACAAGGGTAACAGGAGAAATTGGGCCCCAATATTTGTTGCCCAGTTTGTTGTGAGTGTGCTGGTACCCCAAATGTGGGGGTAAACCACTGTTTGGGCACACGTCAGGGCTCGGAAGGGAAGTAGTGACATTTGAAATGCAGACTTTGATGGAATGGTCTGCGGGCATCACGTTGCATTTGCAGAGCCCCTGATGTGCCTAAACAGTAGAAACACCCCACAAGTGACCCCATTTTGGAAACTAGACCCCCGAAGGAACTTATCTAGATGTGTGGTGAGCACTTTCAACCCCCAAGTGCTTCACAGAAGTTTATAACGCAGAGCCGTGAAAATAAAAAATAATTGTTCTTTCCTCAAAAATTATGTTTTAGCAAGTAATTTTTTATTTTTGCAAAGGTAACAGGAGAAATTGGACCCCAACAGTTGTTGCCCAGTTTGTCCTGAGTACGCTGGTACCCCAAATGTGGGGGTAAACCACTGTTTGGGCGCACGTCGGGGCTTGGAAGGGAGGGAGCACCATTTGACTTTTTGAACGCAAGATTGGCTGGAATCAATGGTGGCGCCATGTTGCGTTTGGAGACCCCTGATGTGCCTAAACAGTGGAAACCCCTCAATTCTAACTTCAACACTAACCCCAACACACCCCTAATCCTAATCCCAACTGTAGCCATAACCCTAATCACAACCCTAACCCCAACACACCCCTAACCACAACCCTAACCGCAACACACCCGTAACCCTAATTCCAACCCTAATCCTAACCCTAATCCCAACCCTAACCCTAATCCCAACCCTAACCACAACTGTAACCCCAACGCACCCCTAACCCTATCTGTAACCCTAACCACAAGCCTAATCTTAACCCTATTTCCAACCCTAGCCCTAATTCCAACCCTAACTCTAATTCCAACCCTAACCCTAAGGCTATGTGCCCACGTTGCGGATTCGTGTGAGATTTTTCCGCACGATTTTTGAAAAATCTGCAGGTAAAAGGCACTGCGTTTTACCTGCGGATTTACAGCAGATTTCCAGTGTTTTTTTGTGCGGATTTCACCTGCGGATTCCTATTGAGGAACAGGTGTAAAACGCTGCGGAATCCGCACAAAGAATTGACATGCTGCGGAAAATACAACGCAGCGTTTCTGCACGGAATTTTCCGCACCATGGGCACAGCGGATTTGGTTTTCCATAGGTGTACATGGTACTGTAAACCTGATGGAAAACTGCTACGAATTCGCAGCGGCCAATCCGCTGCGGATCCACGGCCAATCCGCTGCGGATCCGCGGCCAATCCGCTGCAGATCCGCAGCCAATCCGCTGCGGATCCGCGGCCAATCCGCTGCGGATCCGCAGCCAAATCCGCACTGTGTGCACATGCCATAACCCTAACCCTACCCCTAACCCTAACCCTACCCGTAACCCTAACCCTACCCCTAACCCTACCCCTAGTTCTAACCCTAGTTCTAACCCTAACCCTAGTGGAAAAAGAAAAAAAAAAATATTTTCTTTATTTTATTATTGTCCCTACCTATGGGGGTGATAAAGGGGGGGGTTTATTTATTATTTTTTTTATTTTGATCGCTGTGATAGAACCTACCACAGCGATCAAAATGTACTTTGTAATGACAGATTCGGCGGGCGCACTGAGCATGCGCCCGCCATTTTGGAAGATGGCGGCACCCATGGAGGAGGCGGACGGGCACCGGGAGCCTCGGTAAGTATAAGGGGGGGAGATCGGGGCACGGGGGGGGCGTCGGAGCACGGGGGGGTGACATAGGAGCACGGGGGGAGCGGACAGGAGGACGGGGGAGCGGAGCACAGGACGGAGGGGTCTACGGGACAGATCGGTGGCTTGGGGGAGCGATCGGTGGGGTGGGGGGGGTCACTTCAGTATTTCCAGCCATGGCCAATGATATTGCAGCATCGGCCATGGCTGGATTGTAATATTTCACCAGTTTTTTAGGTGAAATATTACAAATCGCTCTGATTGGCAGTTTCACTTTCAACAGCCAATCAGAGTGATCGTAGCCACGGGGGGGTGAAGCCACCCCCCCTGGGCTGAAGTACCACTCCCCCTGTCCCTGCAGAACGGGTGAAATCGGAGTTAACCCTTTCACCCGCTCTGCAGCGACGCGATCATCCCATGACGCCACATAGGCGTCATGGGTCGGATTGGCACGGGTTTTCATGACGCCTACGTGGCGTCATGGGTCGGGAAGGGGTTAAACGCATGCTGAGAAGTGTGTGACAGCTGCCAATCATCAAAATCAACTGGAAAACCCACTATAAACAGAAATAGCTAGGGTTAGGGTTAGGGTTAGGATCCCTAGTAACCCTAGGGATCCTAACCCTAACCCTAACCCTAACCCTAGGGTTAGGGTTTGGGTTAGGATCAATAGGGTTACTAGGGATCCTAACCCTAACCCTAGGGATCCTAACCCTAACCCTAGGGTTAGGGTTAGGGTTAGGATCCCTAGGGTTAGGATCCCTATGGTTACTAGGGATCCTAACCTTAGGGTTAGGGTTAGGGTTAGGATCCCTAGTAACCCTAGGGTTAGGGTTAGGGTTTTCTTGTTTTTTCTTGTGTTTAGGGTTAGGGTTAGGGTTTTCTTGTTTTTTCTTGTGTTTTCTTGTGTTTCTCTATAAAAACACATGCGTTTTTAACGCAAGCAAACGCATGTGCTTAAAAACGCATGCGTTTACATAGACAGCAATACATTTTTTTGCCGCGAATAAACGCATGCATTTTTTTGCGGCAAAAAAACGCCGCTAGAAATTACTACAGGTTGCATTCTGCAAACAAACGCACGCATAAAAAAACGCATGCATTGCCAAAAACGCGTCAAAACGCATGCAAAAAAACGCATGCATTTTTAATGTTAAGTATAGAAAAAAAACGCATGCGTTTTTTAGCGCTAAAACGCAGCGGACAAAAACGCAAGTGTGAAACCAGCCTAACATCACAATGTGGGTGGACAAGGATTTACATGAGGGGTAGGTGACCAGTCCCGGGTGCACTGCCGGAGTGGACAACAAATCCCTGGGGCTGATAGAGTCAGCAGGCTTTGGGGTAGTCCAGATTGAACATGTGGCAGAACAGAAAAGGAGTTGTGCTAAAGAAGAAAGGTAGTCTCAATTGCTGTGCCCTATCTCACCTGTACCCACCTGATGAACTTGGCCTGTTTAGTAAAAGTTTGACTGTTGCAAAGAACCTTCTGTCCCACGCATTGTGTGCAGTGGCTCCTGAGGACAGAAGCCTGGAGAAAGCGGAGACCTGCTGCCTACAAGTGAGTGTGATGCACCCCACACCATGCAGCACACTAGGACTGAGACACCCCTTGTCTGTAAAGTGCCAGAGTGCAACCACACAGCAGCTTGGTCTCGACTAGAGCTCTACAGCACATTACATCTACACAATGGCATATCAACACTGGGAAATCATATCATGAAATGTAGCATCACTGCAGTATAAAATAATCTAAAAACTAGGAGAAAAATTGTAGCTAATATAAAAGAATTTGGATATCACTGTGAGTATAATGTTTAGTCTAAAGTGGTATTGCGTAATATCTCAAGATCAATCAACAGTCGTATGCTGGCAAAGTGCTATTTATATAAATATCTATACTTTTATTTTTTACAACAAACTTAGCCTAACTTTCCCTCAGGCAGCAGAAAATAAATTAACACTGTGGCTCCAGTAGGCACTTATCTCCGGTTGCCAGCCTTGCCGGTGACGCTATTTGCTATAGTCCAGTTTCCGCAAGTCACAGGAAATTAGTCAAACTCCAGCTTTAATCTCATTACAATATTTATTACACAACATATTCCATTTCTGTGTTATGGGCTTTCAGTCTCCTTTACACTATACCAGAGAACATGCTGGCTTCTTAAAAACAAAAATGAAAGGAGATAATTGTAGTCATTTATACAATCAGCGTGCTCTGAAATTCCGTTATAAGAAAAATATGTAAAACTGGAAAATATTGCTATACCTGTGAAATGGTCACATATTTATCATTATTTGTACTCCAGCTTTTCTCCCTAGAAAGTTAGTATCTCTATGGGACTGTAATGTGGTATATGGATATCATACATTAGTTTATTGCAGGGGTGGGGAATCATTTTACTACCAAGGGCCATTCGGATATTTATACCATCCTTCGGGGGCCGTACAAACTCCGCCCACAAAGTACATCCTGACTCTAGCACTGGTGTCAGGATGTAATCTTTCGTTGCATGCCCTTCAATGTTCAGTAGTGAACACTGCATGTGTGTGCTAACAGAGCAAGAAGAAATTAATGAGCTGGTGGCAATCAAAATACACCACCCTGCCCAAGAATGCGGACCCTGAGAATCTGCCTGGGGGCCTGATAAAAGGCCATCGAGGGCCGTAAATGGCCCTGGGGCCTGAGGTTCCCCACCCCTGATTTATTGCCCAAACTCTTGCAACAATTGCTATTTGGCTAGTAGTAGTACAGCCTTGCCTACACTTAGAAGATAATCTCTGCACATAAACTCTATTAGATCATCTGGATATCATAGTGTACCACCTGTGACCCCTCACTCAATGAGAAACCATTCTCATGCGTTTTGCATGAGAATGTCGGACTTGTGCCTTCTTCTCGATACTTGTAATACTACATTTCCGCTGTAGCTATAACGCAGAAATTTCTTGGCTGACTGTGGCTTCCTCCAACAAAATCAGCAGCTACTGGGTGGAAGGAGATCTGCCCGGAGGAAGAACTATAACTGCAGCAGCTGAAGGACTCTTGACTGCAGCAGGGCCCAGGACAGGCAGGAATAAAGAAGGAAGGTCCTGAAGTAGGGTTTTTTGAAAACCCACATGGAGAGAACCCATATGGATCCATATAGAGAGACAAAGTGGGTGTGCGGCACAATGGGGAAGGCCCTAGTGTTGATTCTGAGAGCAGAGGATGAATTTTGTCAAAATAGGTGGAATAGAGAATTTGCCAGTGTAGATGAGAATGGGGAAAAGGTGTTGAGCTAATGGGCCCTTTTCAAAAGTTTGCTATGGGGTCTTGACTCTTCTAGTTACATCTCTGGTATGGTCTGGGGTGATGAGAGTGTACCAACATTTCAGTCCCCATTGACAGTAAATTGTTAGGCCATGCCTCACCAAGCCCACAGAAACACCCACTTTGAAGCAAATTTGCACAATGCCTACCCTGTCACTCCTTGTTTTTTCCCACCAAAAAGGGACATTTAGAAGGTTTACTCTTAGATCTATGGTACCTTTATAAAATCTTTCCCATCAAAACTCAGCAATTTGTTCTGCAGATAGCTTCCTCTTCCTAATTTATAAACAAGAACTTGGACCTCACTATCATTTGCTCTTCTGGGCTCTTAGTACCATGTTTATATTTACATTTGCCAAAAATATAGGGACAAATCCATTAATGCCTTTGTATCTGTTTTTTGTAGAGTTTTTGATGCTTCGCTCCTTTTTTTGTTAGCGCTAAAAACACCTTTCCATTTGAAACTTTTTTTCAAGTCTATTTTATATAAGCTCAACTAAATTCAAAGCAAAGCCACAAAAAGAGGAATTAAAATTCCATCCCAAAATTCAAGAATTAACACAGCAAAAAAGGACAACGGTATTTACCAGCCCAGTTCTCTAATACTAATGCAGTATGCAGAATGCAGTAAACTCACTTAATAAAGATGGAGGCAACACAGGTGCAAAATACTGATGAGACAATCATTCACTACTTACCAATTCATGGAGGGGGTACAGTAAGCAATCACCCCCTCCATGAATTGGTAGGTAGTGTGAGTGGTTGCGTTATCAGTATTTTGCACTTGCGTTGACTCCATTTTTGGAAAACGTGTGATATTTTTGTGAAAACGGTCACAAAAAAAGTTAAAGACAAAACTAATCACAATTTTTGACTTTGCCTAAAATTTATTAACTGGGAATGCCATATGGAAGAAACTGGCACAATAAATAACAGCAAACACTAAAATATAATAAAAATGACACAAAAAAATTGCAAATGATGAATTAGGCCCATAATGTTTTCATTCACCATTTTATAGGATAAATTAGTTTCTGAATTTTGCACAAAGCTACATCCAATTTCTGTTTGGCCATGTTTCTTTTGCTCACACCTAATATTCAGAATATAACTAGTGTATTAGGTGATTTAGGTTGGATGGTGAAGGGCCAAGAGTATCTGTCACAATCAATTTTACAATTACTAAGAATATTTGCCATTAATTTTTCACTGGACCATTTCTTGGCAAAGAATAGCTATGCAGCTTTATATTTGTGCAACTGTTCCCCTGTATATTTAAGAAAAATCTATGCAATGTATAAGTAGGTCATATCTTCCTTTTAAGTAAGTATAGGAGACAACATTGTAGGAAGAAGAATTTTCCTTTCCGTGTTCCTGCTTGCGTGGCTATTTTTACTCTTATAGTACTTGTACATATAGGGCTATATTTAGACATTACCATGTAACACATTGAGGTCAGCGGCGTCGGAGTGTTGTGGCTGCAGAAGGTTTCTGGACTGTGGACTCTTATTCCCTAGCACTTAATTTGTAATTGCGTATTAATCAGACATTAGTTAATGGATGCTTAAAATAAGATGTTATTATGCGCCTTGCTATGTTCTCACAGTTGGAATTATCACGTTATTGATGTTGTTCTGTTTTCTATTTTCTGCCTCTTGTTCTCATATGAAGAGTGGAATATTTTCCTTGTAAATTATTAATAACTTCTGCCTTTTTATAGGCTGCTCTGTATTAATCCATGAGCAATATTGCCAGCCAGACCTTGCAGCAATGGCTTGTGTGACCCCGAGTTAATATGTTGGTGTAGCACTCCTAATGTCGGTCTCTTGGGAAAGTCTTCTTTTCCTCAAGATGCACTTAAATCCAATGAGGAGCTCTAGATATTCATGCCTGACTTTTATCCCAGCATTTCCCTTCACTCACAACCTCTGTATGCCGATTTCTTAGCATTTAAAGGATCATGAAAAATCATAATGCAGGAAATGCCAAAGCTATTACCTCTGTTTCGAAAGACTTATCCCAACTGTACATCTCAATATTTCAGGAAATTATATTTGTTATTGTCCTTTACACTGCAGGTTCCAAGACAATTTCCCATGTTCATAAGACTGCAAGATTAGGCAGGATATATTTAATGCTGACATCTATATGCCTGGAGATATATAATGGTACATTTACAAGAGGATCTAAGCAATGTTTCTCAAAACTTTTTTTTACACTGCCTTCAGACACTCATTATTTCTTACAACTAACACTTTGACTATAATAAGGACTGCCTCAATTCAGATTTGAATTGAAAAATTTACCTAATTTTTAGACACCAGGATCAGGCAAAAGGAACAGAAGGGCAATATGGAAGAATAATATGTGGGGCCTTTCTCCATTGTATTTCAGTAAAGTTCCTCATTGTGCAGTTTCCTAATAAATTTTCACATATTGATATACACACAATTGAGATGTCTTATAAATCAGGGCTTCTCAATACTGCCAGGTATCCTATACTCAAATCAATTATATTAAAGCACCCCCAAATCTCCAGTCATCGCTGTGTTTCACCTATAGAGGTGTCCGTTATCGTTAATCTTAGTTTGACATATCGTAAGCTTGATGTTGCAAGATCACAACTTTAAAAAACAAAACAAAACATAATGTCACACTGTTAGAAGATGGTTTGTGCTTCATATGTCTTTGTCTGGCCACCCAGTAGTTGTGATGGATATGGCAACTTCTCAAGGGTTTTGCCAGCGTATTAAAAAAAAATTTAATTACGGTAATTTGTATCAGAATTTATATCATTAATGAAATTTGTATAAAGGTAATGGTTAACTCCATTGTATAAAAGCAACACATAGGGAAATAGAAAAACACCCTCAAGAAACAAAGGGGGTACCACCAGGGGTACATGTACTACAAGTTGATAACCTGAGCTTTAGATGAGTGTAATGCCAAGGGAGGAACTTGCTGTGTACCTGATGGACTGATGTGTACAGTGCTTAAAGGGACTCTGCCAGCACAGAATGACCCTTGAAACTAAGTCCTGCCGCTTGGTGCTTCACAGCGGGGCCAATCATAGAAATACACCTTTCCCCCTGTTTGTTTATCATCAATCTCCACTGCACTTCTTTGACTGATAGCTCTGGCTTCATGGAACCAGGGAAGGGTGGAGATGGAGGGAACCAAGAAGGTAGGAAGGTGTATTTAATGATTGTCCCCGTCATGGAGCACCGATCGCCTGTGCTTGGTTTGAATAGTCATTCTGTATTGACAGAGTTCCTTTAAATATATGGAAATAAACAGAATTCACAGCATGTCATAGATGATGATCCATTGCATTGTACAGCCTATATCAATGAGTTTGGATGAAAGTCTGATGTGTATTGGGGTGCCTGTCAAATGATGGTTGGGAGAGATGTCAATCACCCATGTCCAATTTCTGTCTGCTGATGGCATTGATCTTCCTGAGATAAGCTGCTGGCTGTCGTGTCAGTCGGCTGTTTTCTCATAGAAAACACAGGCACATTCGGATGAGCGAGAGATGCTGTTTATGGGAGTGTGTGCTGTTATGGCTGTCAGCTGATCGTTTGGCCGACAGCCATCCAATGTGTATGGTCAGCCTAACATACAGCAGGAAGAGCCACAGAGATAAGAAAGCCAGAAGAGAAAGCAGGGACCAAGCAACTCTATGGAACTTAGGTGACTCCATGACTAAATAATAGCTCTTTAGCTACAGATAACAGTTTATCTTAACTTTTTTCTGGGTCTGAGATTATTGAGGTTGTCCTGTCTTTTGTCTTCAGAAGCTCATCGCTCCCTAGTCAATAGTCTTCTTGGATGCTGGAAGGTGGTGGCTCATGAGTAATTTACAATTCATGCCAGCAGCATCGTCTTAGCACTAGACCTAATTGTGCGCTCTCCTAAGCTGCTATATAAGGCAGCTTTAACTGTACAGCTTCAGAAGATGGCCAGGAAAGGCGGCTAACGATGCGTTCCAGTGATCCCAGCCAGAAACAGTGCAGTGATTACAAGCTCAGTAGAAAAGAGTCTGGAAGCACTGCGCATGTTTGGCCTTCACTGCAGGACCACAGCAGTGGTTGTTAACCTAGGCCATCTGCTGTAAACACACACACAGAAAACAATTAGCGATATCAGGTGAATGGAGCTAAATTTTAGGGAATAGTAAATTTAAAAACAATTTCCAATCAAATTTTTCTTTGATGCCACTTGTGCATATAGCAAAAAAAAAAAATTTTGTGTAGGGATGTACTGTAATTTATTAACATCATTTCTGCCGTTTTATAAGTCTGGGACAGAAAGTCATTATCATTTTGGTTAAACTTGAGCTATCTATATGCCTTCCTTTCGAGCCATCTATACATCTTAAGTAGAACGTGTTGGAAAGGTCTTACTCGAAATGTGAAATGTTCTCCAACAAAGAACATTGTTTTGTGAATATTCAATGAGGCAATCACCAAGTAATCATACAAGCAGAGTGTAAGGGAAAACATTCCCTACATTTAATTAAGTCCATTAATTAAGGAACATTACAAATACAATCATCATAAGTTATGTGCAGGAGGTACAGTATTATTCATATATTCTGCATAACATGTAGAGCAGATATAATTAAATCAGACTTCATAGTGTACACGTTGCCTCATTTATTAAAAAATGCTCCTACACATGACTTTAATGAATGTGTACTATGTAGTGGCCAAAAAACAACAATAAACAATCTGTATAGAAAAATAGAATTTCTTTTATCAAGATTAGAGTTGAGCGACTTTCATTTTTTTAAGATCGAGTCGGGTTTTGTGAAACCCGATTTTGTCCAGAGTCGAGTCGAGTGCAGTCGGCCGATTATCGCTAAAAGTCGGGGATCGACCGAAACACGAAACCCAATGCAAGTCAATGGGGAAGCATAGTCGGCAGTGAGTGGAGGCCAGGAAAACACCTACAGTGCCCATTTTAATGCCAAAAACATCCATTCTTGTTTCTGAAGCTTGTCAATCTTAATTAACTTTATAATAATAGTTGGGCATAGGGAATTGGGGGTCATTTGGCAAAAGTTGTGAGGGGAGTAGGGCCGGCTCAAGTTTTTCGTGAAGCCCAGGAAATGCGGACTACGTCACGGCGGTGTTGCAGGGAAAGGTAAGTATTTCAACGTTGCAAGTGCTGTGATCCTGAGCAAGCAGGGGGGGCCCACTCGTTCGCATTGGCACTGGCACAGGGCCCCTCAAAGTACAGCGATGTGTGTTTGCATGGCGGGGGCGCCTCCCACCAGCAGCGACACTTTTGCGTACTCTGAGGGGCCCTGTGCCAGTGACGTCGCCAACGAGTATGCCCCCCCACTTGATGAAGGAACCTGCACTTTCATCTGCACCTTCCTCTCTGTCCCTGTGTAAGGTGGTATAACATGCGGGAAGGGGAACCTTACTTTCAGCAGGGTCAGATTCTGGCTGTGTAGAGTATAAGGGGAATGTAGTGGTCTAGGTCAATGTACCAGCAGACTCATCTAGCAGTGGCTGGGCAATGGGCAGGATGAGGAGGAAACAGATATAGGGCCAAAGAATAAAGTAGGCTAAATGCAGTTCAAAATTGGTAACAGGACTAAACAGGCGGCATTGCTTTGTTCAGTGGAGTAGCAAACCCAAGAGCAGCAGACACTGTTTCAAGGGCATAACCACACTAGTAGGCCAAATGCAGTTTAATATCTGATAGTATAGGGCGAAAGCCAGAATGTGGAAGCTCAGCTTTGTTCAGTTGAGGACAACACCAGGCAGGGGCAGACAGACACCTTTAGTAGGCCGGAACAGCCAATTGCATTTTTAAAAATGGTAATTTGGAACTGAAGGTTGAAGCTCAGCTTTATTCAGTTGAGGACAACACCAGGCAGGGGCAGACAGACACCTTTAGTAGGCCGGAACAGCCAATTGCATTTTTAAAAATGGTAATTTGGAACTGAAGGTTGAAGCTCAGCTTTATTCAGTTGAGGACAACACCAGGCAGGGGCAGACATTCACCTTTAGTAGGCCGGAACAGCCAATTGCATTTTTAAAAATGGTAATTTGGAACAGAAGGTAGAAGCTCAGCTTTATTCAGTTGAGGACAACACCAGGCAGGGGCAGACATTCACCTTTAGTAGGCCGGAACAGCCAATTGCATTTTTAAAAATGGTAATTTGGAACAGAAGGTTGAAGCTCAGCTTTATTCAGTTGAGGACAACACCAGGCAGGGGCAGTCAGACACCTTTAGTAGGCCGGAACAGCCAATTTTTTTAAAAAACAGCAGTTAGTAAGAGGCAGAAGGTAGAAGCTCAGCTTTATTCAGTTGAGGACAACACCAGGCAGGGGCAGACAGACACCTTTAGTAGGCCGGAACAGCCAATTGCATTTTTAAAAATGGTAATTTGGAACTGAAGGTTGAAGCTCAGCTTTATTCAGTTGAGGACAACACCAGGCAGGGGCAGACATTCACCTTTAGTAGGCCGGAACAGCCAATTGCATTTTTAAAAATGGTAATTTGGAACAGAAGGTAGAAGCTCAGCTTTATTCAGTTGAGGACAACACCAGGCAGGGGCAGACATTCACCTTTAGTAGGCCGGAACAGCCAATTGCATTTTTAAAAATGGTAATTTGGAACTGAAGGTTGAAGCTCAGCTTTATTCAGTTGAGGACAACACCAGGCAGGGGCAGACATTCACCTTTAGTAGGCCGGAACAGCCAATTGCATTTTTAAAAATGGTAATTTGGAACAGAAGGTAGAAGCTCAGCTTTATTCAGTTGAGGACAACACCAGGCAGGGGCAGACATTCACCTTTAGTAGGCCGGAACAGCCAATTGCATTTTTAAAAATGGTAATTTGGAACAGAAGGTTGAAGCTCAGCTTTATTCAGTTGAGGACAACACCAGGCAGGGGCAGACAGACACCTTTAGTAGGCCGGAACAGCCAATTGCATTTTTAAAAATGGTAATTTGGAACAGAAGGTTGAAGCTCAGCTTTATTCAGTTGAGGACAACACCAGGCAGGGGCAGTCAGACACCTTTAGTAGGCCGGAACAGCCAATTTAAAAAAAAAACAGCAGTTAGTAAGAGGCAGAAGGTAGAAGCTCAGCTTTATTCAGTTGAGGACAACACCAGGCAGGGGCAGACATTCACCTTTAGTAGGCCGGAACAGCCAATTGCATTTTTAAAAATGGTAATTTGGAACAGAAGGTTGAAGCTCAGCTTTATTCAGTTGAGGACAACACCAGGCAGGGGCAGACAGACACCTTTAGTAGGCCGGAACAGCCAATTGCATTTTTAAAAATGGTAATTTGGAACAGAAGGTTGAAGCTCAGCTTTATTCAGTTGAGGACAACACCAGGCAGGGGCAGTCAGACACCTTTAGTAGGCCGGAACAGCCAATTTTTTTAAAAAACAGCAGTTAGTAAGAGGCAGAAGGTAGAAGCTCAGCTTTATTCAGTTGAGGACAACACCAGGCAGGGGCAGACAGACACCTTTAGTAGGCCGGAACAGCCAATTGCATTTTTAAAAATGGTAATTTGGAACTGAAGGTTGAAGCTCAGCTTTATTCAGTTGAGGACAACACCAGGCAGGGGCAGACATTCACCTTTAGTAGGCCGGAACAGCCAATTGCATTTTTAAAAATGGTAATTTGGAACAGAAGGTAGAAGCTCAGCTTTATTCAGTTGAGGACAACACCAGGCAGGGGCAGACATTCACCTTTAGTAGGCCGGAACAGCCAATTGCATTTTTAAAAATGGTAATTTGGAACTGAAGGTTGAAGCTCAGCTTTATTCAGTTGAGGACAACACCAGGCAGGGGCAGACATTCACCTTTAGTAGGCCGGAACAGCCAATTGCATTTTTAAAAATGGTAATTTGGAACAGAAGGTAGAAGCTCAGCTTTATTCAGTTCAGGACAACACCAGGCAGGGGCAGACATTCACCTTTAGTAGGCCGGAACAGCCAATTGCATTTTTAAAAATGGTAATTTGGAACTGAAGGTTGAAGCTCAGCTTTATTCAGTTGAGGACAACACCAGGCAGGGGCAGACATTCACCTTTAGTAGGCCGGAACAGCCAATTGCATTTTTAAAAATGGTAATTTGGAACAGAAGGTAGAAGCTCAGCTTTATTCAGTTGAGGACAACACCAGGCAGGGGCAGACATTCACCTTTAGTAGGCCGGAACAGCCAATTGCATTTTTAAAAATGGTAATTTGGAACAGAAGGTTGAAGCTCAGCTTTATTCAGTTGAGGACAACACCAGGCAGGGGCAGTCAGACACCTTTAGTAGGCCGGAACAGCCAATTTTTTAAAAAAACAGCAGTTAGTAAGAGGCAGAAGGTAGAAGCTCAGCTTTATTCAGTTGAGGACAACACCAGGCAGGGGCAGACAGACACCTTTAGTAGGCCGGAACAGCCAATTGCATTTTTAAAAATGGTAATTTGGAACTGAAGGTTGAAGCTCAGCTTTATTCAGTTGAGGACAACACCAGGCAGGGGCAGACATTCACCTTTAGTAGGCCGGAACAGCCAATTGCATTTTTAAAAATGGTAATTTGGAACAGAAGGTAGAAGCTCAGCTTTATTCAGTTGAGGACAACACCAGGCAGGGGCAGACATTCACCTTTAGTAGGCCGGAACAGCCAATTGCATTTTTAAAAATGGTAATTTGGAACTGAAGGTTGAAGCTCAGCTTTATTCAGTTGAGGACAACACCAGGCAGGGGCAGACATTCACCTTTAGTAGGCCGGAACAGCCAATTGCATTTTTTAAAATGGTAATTTGGAACAGAAGGTAGAAGCTCAGCTTTATTCAGTTGAGGACAACACCAGGCAGGGGCAGACATTCACCTTTAGTAGGCCGGAACAGCCAATTGCATTTTTAAAAATGGTAATTTGGAACAGAAGGTTGAAGCTCAGCTTTATTCAGTTGAGGACAACACCAGGCAGGGGCAGACAGACACCTTTAGTAGGCCGGAACAGCCAATTGCATTTTTAAAAATGGTAATTTGGAACAGAAGGTTGAAGCTCAGCTTTATTCAGTTGAGGACAACACCAGGCAGGGGCAGTCAGACACCTTTAGTAGGCCGGAACAGCCAATTTTTAAAAAAAACAGCAGTTAGTAAGAGGCAGAAGGTAGAAGCTCAGCTTTATTCAGTTGAGGACAACACCAGGCAGGGGCAGACAGACACCTTTAGTAGGCCGGAACAGCCAATTGCATTTTTAATAATGGTAATTTGGAACTGAAGGTTGAAGCTCAGCTTTATTCAGTTGAGGACAACACCAGGCAGGGACAGACATTCACCTTTAGTAGGCCGGAACAGCCAATTGCATTTTTAAAAATGGTAATTTGGAACAGAAGGTAGAAGCTCAGCTTTATTCAGTTGAGGACAACGCCAGGCAGGGGCAGACATTCACCTTTAGTAGGCCGGAACAGCCAATTGCATTTTTAAAAATGGTAATTTGGAACTGAAGGTTGAAGCTCAGCTTTATTCAGTTGAGGACAACACCAGGCAGGGGCAGACATTCACCTTTAGTAGGCCGGAACAGCCAATTGCATTTTTAAAAATGGTAATTTGGAACAGAAGGTTGAAGCTCAGCTTTATTCAGTTGAGGACAACACCAGGCAGGGGCAGACAGACACCTTTAGTAGGCCGGAACAGCCAATTGCATTTTTAAAAATGGTAATTTGTAACAGAAGGTTGAAGCTCAGCTTTATTCAGTTGAGGACAACACCAGGCAGGGGCAGACATTCACCTTTAGTAGGCCGGAACAGCCAATTGCATTTTTAAAAAAGGTAATTTGGAACAGAAGGTTGAAGCTCAGCTTTATTCAGTTGAGGACAACACCAGGCAGGGGCAGACAGACACCTTTAGTAGGCCGGAACAGCCAATTTTATAAAAAAAAAGCAGTTAATAAGAGGCAGAAGGTAGAAGCTCAGCTTTATTCAGTTGCAGCTTCTTGGCAATAATATAAAGAAGACGCGACAGGACAACACTCGGTGGATGCCATATCTGTTTTTTCAATGGAAAAAAACCTTTCAGTTAACTACATGCAGGAGCAAGTTTTTGTAGCTGGTGGACAATTTTTTTTAAAAAAAGCAGTTAATAAGAGGCAGAAGGTAGAAGCTCAGCTTTATTCAGTTGCAGCTTCTTGGCAATAATATAAAGAAGACGCGACAGGACAACACTCGGTGGATGCCATATCTGTGTTTTCAATGGAAAAAAACCTTTCAGTTAACTACTTGCAGGAGAAAGTTTTTGTAGCTGGTGGCCAATTTTTGTACTGTACCAGTTTTTTGTTGTATGTGTTTTTGTTTTTAATGTTAAAATGTCTGCATTTGATATCTCTACAGTATTTTCTTTTTTATAAGCAAAATACTGCAGTTTTACATCGGTTACATGGATACACAGGCAGCTTGGTGGTGAGTGGAGGAGTATTTAAAGTAGGGACCGCAGACAGGCTATCAAAGGCCTAAAATAACAAACAATAGGCTCATGGCAGTTTTACAGCGGTTACATGGATACACGGGCAGGCAGCTTGGTGGTCAGTGGAGGAGTATTTAAAGTAGGGACCGCAGACAGGCTATCAAAGGCCTAAAATAACAAACAATAGGCTCATGGCAGCTTTACAGCGGTTACATGGATACACAGGCAGCTTGGTGGTGAGTGGAGGAGTATTTAAAGTAGGGACCGCAGACAGGCTATCAAAGGCCTAAAATAACAAACAATAGGCTTATGGCAGTTTTACAGCGGTTACATGGATACACGGGCAGGCAGCTTGGTGGTCAGTGGAGGAGTATTTAAAGTAGGGACCGCAGACAGGCTATCAAAGGCCTAAAATAACAAACAATAGGCTCATGGCAGCTTTACAGCGGTTACATGGATACACGGGCAGGCAGCTGGTGATGAGTGGAGGAGTATTTAAAGTAGGGACCGCAGACAGGCTATCAAAGGCCTAAAATAACAAACAATAGGCTTATGGCAGTTTTACAGCGGTTACATGGATACACGGGCAGGCAGCTTGGTGGTCAGTGGAGGAGTATTTAAAGTAGGGACCGCAGACAGGCTATCAAAGGCCTAAAATAACAAACAATAGGCTCATGGCAGTTTTACAGCGGTTACATGGATACACGGGCAGGCAGCTTGGTGGTCAGTGGAGGAGTATTTAAAGTAGGGACCGCAGACAGGCTATCAAAGGCCTAAAATAACAAACAATAGGCTCATGGCAGCTTTACAGCGGTTACATGGATACACAGGCAGCTTGGTGGTGAGTGGAGGAGTATTTAAAGTAGGGACCGCAGACAGGCTATCAAAGGCCTAAAATAACAAACAATAGGCTTATGGCAGTTTTACAGCGGTTACATGGATACACGGGCAGGCAGCTTGGTGGTCAGTGGAGGAGTATTTAAAGTAGGGACCGCAGACAGGCTATCAAAGGTCTAAAATAACAAACAATAGGCTCATGGCAGCTTTACAGCGGTTACATGGATACACAGGCAGCTTGGTGGTGAGTGGAGGAGTAGTGCAAGGAGTGTCTGTCCCAGTACTCCCAAAATATAAATAGATGTTAATGTCTCGCAAAACAACCAAAACAAAAAAAAAGGTGGCATACTTAGGTACAGGGGTGGGCTCATCTACTGAGTTTCTGACATAGTAATTTGGCAGTAACTATTTAATGGTGCCAATATAGGACACAGACACAGACTACTTTAAGTTGCATCATAGATGTCTACAAATTTGTATTGTCAGTGCCAGACATTGAATGATGTCAGCGAATAGACTAAAGATTGGTGGAGCTGTGCGACATAATTTTGCACGTGGTAGAGCACATTTTGAGCTGGGGTAGGGGGGACCTCTCTTGAGGCCGGCGGGACCGCCCCAGGGCCCCTCATGTTACAACGGTGTGTCTGACGTTGGGTGCGCACCACCACCGCCAGAGACACTACATTGTACTATGAGGGACCCAGTAGCAATGCCGTCAACCAAAAGCGAGCACACCCACCTCTTCAGACAAACAGCAGTCTCACGGGTGCTTGCGCCAAGTCGCGATACCACGGCCCCGTGTGGGGAGTTTTGCCATTTAGGGAGGTGTAAACATGTCGTATGCTGTACAATCAGCTGCAGCAAATTAGACATTAGAAAAGTAATTCACAGGCAAGAGCTTTTCATAGGAAAGCTAGGTGTCGGCCGGGCAAGGTGGGGCAAAAGATTTCGAAATCCAGTTGTGGTTCATTTTAATGAATGTTAGATCGTCAACATTTTGGGTAGCCAGACGAGTCCTTTTTTCGGTTAATATTGAACCTGCAGCACTGAATACTCTTTCTGATAGGACACTTGCTGCCGGGCAAGCAAGCTCCTGCAATGCATATTCTGCCAATTCTGGCCAGGTGTCTAATTTGGAGGCCCAGTAATCAAATGGGAATGACGGTTGAGGGAGAACATCGATAAGGGATGAAAAATAGTTAGTAACCATACTGGACAAATGTTGTCTCCTGTCACTTTCAATTGATGCAGTAGTACCTGTCCTGTCTGCGGTCATAGCAAAATCACTCCACAACCTGGTCAGAAAACCCCTCTGTCCAACGCCACTTCTGATGTGTGCACCCCTAACACTCCTAGTCTGCTGCCCCCTGGAGCTCGTGTGAGAACGATCACGTGCGCTGTGTGCTGGGAATGCCTGAAGCAAACGGTCAACAAGAGTTGATTGTTTGGTTGCTAATATTAGTTCCAAGTTCTCATGTGGCATAATATTTTGCAATTTGCCTTTATAGCGTGGATCAAGTGGCAGGCCAACCAGTAATCGTCATCGTTCATCATTTTCGTAATGCGTGTGTCCCTTTTTAGGATACGTAAGGCATAATCCGCCATGTGGGCCAAAGTTCCAGTTGTCAAATCTCCGGTTGTGATTGGTTGAGGGGCAGTTGCAGGCAAATCTACGTCACTTGTGTCCCTCAAAAAACCAGAACCCGGCCGTGACACGCAACCAATTTCCTGTGCCCCCGGGAAAGGTTCGGCATTAAAAATATACTCATCCCCATCATCCTCCTCGTCCTCCACCTCCTCTTCGCCCGCTACCTCGTCCTGTACACTGCCCTGACCAGACAATGGCTGACTGTCATCAAGGCTTTCCTCTTCCTCTGGTGCAGACGCCTGCTCCTTTATGTGCGTCAAACTTTGCATCAGCAGACGCATTAGGGGGATGCTCATGCTTATTACGGCGTTGTCTGCACTAACCAGCCGTGTGCATTCCTCAAAACACTGAAGGACTTGACACATGTCTTGTATCTTAGACCACTGCACACCTGACAACTCCATGTCTGCCATCCTACTGCCTGCCCGTGTATCCTCCCACAAATAAATAACAGCACGCCTCTGTTCGCACAGTCTCTGAAGCATGTGCAGTGTTGAGTTCCACCTTGTTGCAACGTCTATGATTAGGCGATGCTGGGGAAGGTTCAAAGACCGCTGATAGGTCTGCATACGGCTGGCGTGTACAGGCGAACGTCGGATATGTGAGCAAAGTGCACGCACTTTGAGGAGCAGGTCGGAGAACCCAGGATAAGTTTTCAATAAGCACTGCACCACCAGGTTTAAGGTGTGAGCCAGGCAAGGAATGTGTTTCAGTTGGGAAAGGGAGATGGCAGCCATGAAATTCCTTCCGTTATCACTCACTACCTTGCCTGCCTCAAGATCTACTGTGCCCAGCCACGACTGCGTTTCTTGTTGCAAGAACTCGGATAGAACTTCCGCGGTGTGTCTGTTGTCGCCCAAACACTTCATAGCCAATACAGCCTGCTGACGCTTGGCAGTAGCTGGCCCATAATGGGACAACTGGTGTGCAACAGTGTCATCTGCCGATGGAGTGGTTGGCAGACTGCGTTCTGTGGAAGAGCTGTAGCTTCTGCAGGAGGACGAGGAGGAGGAGGAGGAGGGGGTGCGAACGCCTACAGCCAACTGTTTCCTAGACCGTGGGCTAGGCACAACTGTCCCTAAATTGATGTCGCCTGTGGACCCTGCATCCACCACATTCACCCAGTGTGCCGTGATGGACACATAACGTCCCTGGCCATGCCTACTGGTCCATGCATCTGTAGTCAGGTGCACCTTTGTACTCACAGATTGCCTGAGTGCATGGACGATGCGCTGTTTAACATGCTGGTGCAGGGCTGGGATGGCTTTTCTGGAAAAAAAGTGTCGACTGGGTAGCTCGTATCGTGGTTCAGCGTACTCCATCAGGGCTTTGAAAGCTTCGCTTTCAACTAACCGGTAGGGCATCATCTCTAACGAGATTAGTCTAGCTATGTGGGCGTTAAAACCCTGTGTACGCGGATGCGAGGATAAGTACTTCCTTTTTCTAACCAGAGTCTCATGTAGGGTGAGCTGGACTGGAGAGCTGGAGATCGTGGAACTTTCGGGTGTGCCGGTGTACATGGCAGACTGAGAGACGGTTGGAGACGGTATTGTTTCCGCCGGTGCCCTAGATGCAATATTTCCTCCTACAAAACTGGTGGTTCCCTGACCCTGACTGCTTTTGGCTGGCAAAGAAACCTGCACAGATACTGCCGGTGGTGCGGAAAATGGTGGCCTTACAGTGACGGAAGGGATGTTGCGTTGCTGACTAGCTTCATTGGCCGAGGGTGCTACAACCTTAAGGGACGTTTGGTAGTTAGTCCAGGCTTGAAAATGCATGGTGGTTAAGTGTCTATGCATGCAACTAGTATTTAGACTTTTCAGATTCTGACCTCTGCTTAAGCTAGTTGAACATTTTTGACAGATGACTTTGCGCTGATCAGTTGGATGTTGTTTAAAAAAATGCCAGACTGCACTCTTCCTAGACTCGGATCCCTTTTCAGGGATTGCAGACTGAGCTTTAACCGGATGGCCACGCTGTCCTCCAACAGGTTTTGGCTTTGACACGCGTTTTGGGCCAGATACGGGCCCGGCAGATGGAACCTGTTGCGATGTTGATGCCTGCTGCGGCCCCTCCTCCACCTCCGCTTCTGAACTACTGCCGCCTGCACCCTGTTCCCCCAATGGCTGCCAATCGGGGTCAATAACTGGGTCATCTATTACCTCCTCTTCGAGCTCGTGTGCAACTTCGTCTGTGTCACTGTGTCGGTCAGTGGTATAGCGTTCGTGGCGGGGCAACATAGTCTCATCAGGGTCTGATTGTGGATCTGTACCCTGAGAGGGCAATGTGGTGGTCTGAGTCAAAGGAGCAGCATAGTACTCTGGCTGTGGCTGTGCATCAGTGCACTCCATGTCAGAATATACTTGTAATGGGCATGGCCTGTTAAATGTTTCACTTTCTAAGCCAGGGACGGTATGTGTAAAGAGCTCCATGGAGTGACCCGTTGTGTCGCCTGCTGCATCCTTCTCTCTTGTTGTAGTTTTTGCTGAGGAGGACAAGGAAGCGACTTGTCCCTGACCGTGAACATCCACAAGCGACGCGCTGCTTTTACATTTACCAGTTTCGGAAGAGGAGGCAAAAGAGCTAGAGGCTGAGTCTGCAATGTAAGCCAAAACTTGCTGTTGCTGCTCCGCCTTTAAAAGCGGTTTTCCTACTCCCAGAAAAGAGAGCGTTCGAGGCCTTGTGTAGCCTGACGACGAAACTGGCTCCACAGCTCCAGACTTAGGTGGAATATTTTTATCCCCACGACCACCTGATGCTCCACTACCACTACCATCATTACCAGCTGACAATGAACGCCCACGACGACCTCTTGCACCAGACTTCCTCATTGTTTTAAAATCTTAACCAAAGTAACTTTATTTGTTGCTGTCAAACAACTTACACGGTGAGCTATAACTTCAGTATGATTTCAATATCCCTTAACAGGTTGGTGAGACCACAAGGAAAATCAGGCACAATGTTACACACTCTGTTTTCTGTGGCACAAAATCACAGAGATGACACACACGCAGGACTGTCACTCAAGCACTAATGTCAATATTAATCTCCCACCTAATTTATTTTTATTTTTTTTTCAGGGAAACTTTAGAAACCAAATAATATTAAAAAAACCAAAAAAATAAATAGGCTTTCTATGGCCCACTGAATGAGAGAGAGGTGGCACACCCAGGAGTCAAGACTGGCACACAAGCTGAAAGGGCAATATTACTCTCCCACTGTTTTTTTTTTTGTTTTTTTTTTCAGGGAGACTTTAGAAACCAAATAATAAGAAAAAAAATAAATAAATAAATAGGCTTTCTATAGCCCACTGAATGAGAGATAGCACACACAGCAGTGGCACACAAGCCCTGACTGAGGCCAATATTTTTCTACCACTGATTGATGTAGTGTTTTTGTGTTGAGGTAGATTTTAGAACACAAATCAAGGAAAAAAATAAAAATGCTTTCTATGGCCCACTGAATGAGAGAGGTGGCACACCCAGGAGTCAAGACTGGCACACAAGCTGAAAGGGCAATATTACTCTCCCACTGTTTTTTTATGTATTTTTTGTTTTTTAAGGGAGACTTTAGAAACCCAATAATATTTAAAAAAATAAATAAATAGGCTTTCTATGGCCCACTGAATGAGAGAGGTGGCACACCCAGGAGTCAAGACTGGCACACAAGCTGAAAGGGCAATATTACTCTCCCACTGTTTTTTTATGTTTTTTTTTTTTTCAGGGAGACTTTAGAAACCAAATAATATTAAAAAAACCAAAAAAATAAATAGGCTTTCTATGGCCCACTGAATGAGAGAGAGGTGGCACACCCAGGAGTCAAGACTGGCACACAAGCTGAAAGGGCAATATTACTCTCCCACTGTTTTTTTATTTTTTATTTTTTTTCAGGGAGACTTTAGAAACCAAATAATAAGAAAAAAAATAAATAAATAAATAGGCTTTCTATAGCCCACTGAATGAGAGATAGCACACACAGCAGTGGCACACAAGCCCTGACTGAGGCCAATATTTTTCTACCACTGATTGATGTAGTGTTTTTGTGTTGAGGTAGAATTTAGAACACAAATCACGGAAAAAATAAATAGGCTTTCTATGGCCCACTCAGTGAGAGATGGCACACACAGGGATGGCACTGTAGCAGAAATGCCAATCTTAATCTCCCACAAAAAAAAAAAAAAAAAAAAAACAGGGACTGTCCTACAATTACTATCTCCCTGCAGTAATCTCAGCCAGGTATGGCAGGCAGCAATAGGAGTGGACTGATGCACAAATTAAATAAAAAGTGTGGACAAACAAAAAAGATAGCTGTGCAGAAAGGAAGGAACAAGAGGATATGTGCTTTGAAAAAAGCAGTTGGTTTCCACAGTGGCGTACACACAGCAATACAGCTATCACGGAGCCTTCTAGGGCAGCCCAATGAGCTACAGCGCTGAGGAAAAAAAAAAAAATAAATAGCTTCCACTGTTCCTGCACACCGAAGGTGGTGTTGGACAGTGGAAATCGCTACAGCACAAGCGGTTTGGTGGTTAGTGGACCCTGCCTAACGCTCTCCCTGCTTCTGACGAAGCGGCAGCAACCTCTCCCTAAGCTCAGATCAGCAGCAGTAAGATGGCGGTCGGCGGGAACGCCCCTTTATAGCCCCTGTGACGCCGCAGACAGCAAGCCAATCACTGCAATGCCCTTCTCTAAGATGGTGGGGACCAGGATCTATGTCATCACGCTGCCCACACTCTGCGTTCACCTTCATTGGCTGAGAAATGGCGCTTTTCGCGTCATTGAAACGCGACTTTGGCGCGAAAGTCGCGTACCGCATGGCCGACAAGCACAGGGGTCGGATCGGGTTTCATGAGACGCCGACTTAGCCAAAAGTCGGCGACTTTTGAAAATGATCGACCCGTTTCGCTCAACCCTAATCAAGATTAGTAAGTCTGGCCGCTATATGAGAATGGATTGACATTAGCTGGTCCAGAGATATCTCTAGGACAGGACCATGTATAGTCAGACTCCTAACCCTCAAATGACTCCAATTTCACACATCTATAATAATTTCCATTCAATATAGAGATACATAGGGCTCAGAGAGTACCCTATAGTGTGACCTTAATCTTAACCTGGAAAACTGTAAAAAAAACAAAAAAACAATTCACAAGATCAATCCTGATGAACGAACAGTCACAGGGTGGATGAAGGGATAGCTTCACTATTGCCGCTTTGTTCTGAGATTTATTAGCTATAAAAGAGATGCTCAGGACTATGGGCCAGACACTGATCTGCATGAAAATCTGCCTCCAGAGATCATTTTTAATGAAAGTAGACATTACCAGTTTGAGACAAGTAACTAAAAGAGAAGCGATGAACTGAACTTTGTAACATAGTAACATAGTAACATAGTTATTAAGGTTGAAGGAAGTATTTAAGTCCATCTAGTTCAACCCATAGCCTAACCTAAAATGCCTCAACATGTTGATCCAGAGGAAGGCAAAAAAATCCCATGTGGCAAATAGTAAGCTCCATATTGGGGAAAAAATTCCTTCCCGACTGCACATACGGCAGTCAGACTAGTTCCCTGGATCAATGCCCTATCAAGGAATCTAGTGTATATACCCTGTAATATTATACTTTTCAAGAAAGGCATCGAGTCCCCTCTTAAATTTAAGTAATGAATCACTCATTACAGCATCATACGGCAGAGAGTTCCATAGTCTCACTGCTCTTACAGTAAAGAATCTGCGTCTGTTATTATGCTTAAACCTTCTTTCCTCCAGACGTAGAGGATGCCCCCTTGTCCTTGTCTCAGGTCTATGATTAAAAAGATCATCAGAAAGGTCTTTGTAATGTTTCCTCATATATTTATACATTAAAATAAGATCACCCCTTAGCCTTCGCTTTTCCAAACTAAATAGCCCCAAGTGTAATAACCTATCTTGGTATTGCAGACCCCCCAGTCCTCTAATAACCTTGGTCGCTCTTCTCTGCACCCGCTCTAGTTCAGCTATGTCTTTCTAATACACCGGAGACCAGAACTGTGCACAGTATTCTAAGTGTGGTCGAACTAGTGACTTGTATGGAGGTAAAATTATGTTCTCCTCATGAGTATCTATGCCTCTTTTAATGCATCCCATTATTTTATTTGCCTTTGTAGCAGCTGCCTGACACTGGCCACTGAATATGAGTTTGTCATCCACCCATACACCCAGGTCTTTTTCATTGACGGTTTTGCCCAGAGTTTTAGAATTAAGCACATAGTTATACATCTTATTACTTCTACCCAAGTGCATGACCTTACATTTATCCCCATTAAAGCTCATTTGCCATTTATCAGCCCCAGCTTCTAGTTTACATAAATCCTGTAATATAAAATTGTCCTCCTCTGTATTGATTACCCTGCAGAGTTTAGTGTCATCTGCAAATATTGAAATTCTGCTCTGTATGCCCCTACAAGGTCATTAATATGTTAAAAAGAAGAGGGCCCAATACTGACCCCTGTGGTACCCCACTGCTAACCGCGACCCAGTCCGAATGTGCTCCATTAATAACCACCCTTTATTTCCTATCCCTGAGCCAGCTCTTAACCCACTTACACATATTTTCCCTATCCCCATTATTCTCATTTTATGTATCAACCTTTTGCGTGGCACCGTATCAAAAGCTTTTTAAAAGTTCATATACACTACATCCACTGGGTTCCCTTGGTCCAGTCCGGAACTTACCTCTTCATAGAAATTGATCAGACAGGAACGGTCCCTAGTAAACCCATGTTGATATTGGGTCATGAGGTTATTCCCCTTCAGATACTCCAGTATAGCATCCCTTAGAATGCCCTCCAGGATTTTACCCACAGTAGAGGTTAAGCTTACTGGCCTATAATTTCCGAGTTCAGTTTTTGTCTCCTTTTTGAATATTGGCACCATATTTGCTATACGCCAGTCCTGTGGTACAGACCCTGTTATTATGGAGTCTTTAAAGATTAAAAAAATGGCCTATCAATGACTGTACTTAATTCCTGCAGTACTCGGGGGTGTATCCCATCTGGGCCTGGAGATTTGTCAATTTTAGTGATTTTTAGATGCCGCCGTACTTCCTGCTGGGTTAAGCAGGTGACATTTAATGGGGAATTTTTGTTATCACTGATCATATTATCTGCCATGGAATTTTCTCGTGTAGATACTGATGAAAAAAAGTCATTTAGCAGATTGGCTTTTTCCTCATCCTCATCCACCATATCACCCAAACTATTTGTAAGATGGCCAACACTATAATTTTTTAGTTTCTTACTATTTACGTAGTTAAAGAATATTTTGGGATTGTTTTTACTCTCTCTGGCTCTATGCAGCCTCAATAGTAAAAACATCTAATGTTAAAAATAATTAAAAAAATAACAAATCATTATATACTCGCCTTTCCCGCTCCTCGCAACGCTCCGGTGACCGGTCCATGCAAGCGGCAGGTTCCGGTGCTAAGGTTGGTGTGCGACAAGGACCTGCCATAACGTCATGGTCATGTGACCGCGACGTCATCACAGGACCTGCGCGCCTGCGCGAGAAGGACCTGCCATGACGTCACGTCATGTGACCGCGACGTCATCGCAGGCCCTGCGCGCATGTGCGAGAAGGACCTGCCATGACGTCACGGTCATGTGACCGCGACGTCATCACACCCTGGGACCGGAAGCTGCTGCCTGAACCAAACACAGGCGACAGAACTACAAGGGTACCCTCGGAAGGTGAGTATATGTTTACTTTTTATTTTTTAACCTGTGACATACGTGGCTGGGCAACATACTACGTAGCTGGGCAATATACTACGTGGCTCTGTGCTGTATACTACGTCGCTGTGCAATATACTACGTGGCTCTGTGCTGTATACTACGTCGCTGTGCAATATACTACGTGGCTCTGTGAACTGGGCAATATACTACGTGGCTCTGTGTACTGGGCAATATACTATGTGGCTCTGTGCTGTATACTACATAACTGGGCAATATACTACGTAACTGGGCAATATACTACGTGGCTGTGCAATATACTACGTCACTGGGCAATATACTACGTCACTGGGCAATATAGTACGTGGCTCTGTGCACTGGGCAATATACTACATGGCTCTGTGCTGTATACTACGTCACTGGGCAATATACTATGTCACTGGGCAATATACTATGTGGCTGGGCAATATACTACGTGGACATGCATATTCTAGAATACCCGATGCGTTAGATTTGGGCCACCATCTAGTATATATATATATATATATATATATATATATATATATATATATATATATATATATATATATATATATATATACATACAGTAGATATATACCTATACTATGGGTAGACATTTATTTTATCTATTCTATTTTAACCTGGCAGTGTGAGTTTACATTACACCGCACTGAATTACCGGCTTTTCTATAGGACACCGGTGCATATTTCTCGCAAGTCACACTGATGGTCCATGTGGTGTGCGAGTTTTTCTCGCACCCATAGACTTTCATTGGCGAGTCTCGGACGATATATGGTGACAATCGCAGCATGCTCCGATTTCTTTAATTTCACGTATAATACGGCCGAGAAAACAACGGAGAGCTGCCCCATAAATTAACATTGGTCCGAGTGTTATGTGATTTTTTATAGTGTAGCACTCGTCCGTATTATACGGTAGTGTGACTCTGACCTTAGACAGAATTACTAATAGCTGCAAAATAATAGGTAAATAAGAGATGAAAGAATCAATGCGGTTTTAGGAAAAATAAATATAAATCCCAGAGGAAGTGACTGCCCCTAATAGTAGCTGAATTAGTTAAGTATCATAAAAAGAGGTGTATATACACTCACTGGCCACTTTATTAGGTACACCTGTCCAACTTCTTGTTAACACTTAATTTCTAATCAGCCAATCACATGGCGGCAACTCAGTGCATTTAGGCATGTAGACATGGTCAAGACAATCTCCTGCAGTTCAAACCGAGCATCAGTATGGGGAAGAAAGGTGATTTGAGTGCCTTTGAACGTGGCATGGTTGTTGGTGCCAGAAGGGCTGGTCTGAGTATTTCTGAAACTGCTGATCTACTGGGATTTTCACGCACAACCATCTCTAGGGTTTACAGAGAATGGTCCGAAAAAGAAAAAAAATCCAGTGAGCGGCAGTTCTGTGGGCGGAAATGCCTTGTTGATGCCAGAGGTCAGAGGAGAATGGGCAGACTGGTTCGAGCTGATAGAAAGGCAACAGTGACTCAAATCGCCACCCGTTACAACCAAGGTAGGCCTAAGAGCATCTCTGAACGCACAGTGCGTCGAACTTTGAGGCAGATGGGCTACAGCAGCAGAAGACCACACCGGGTACCACTCCTTTCAGCTAAGAACAGGAAACTGAGGCTACAATTTGCACAAGCTCATCGAAATTGGACAGTAGAAGATTGGAAAAACGTTGCTTGGTCTGATGAGTCTCGATTTCTGCTGCGACATTCGGATGGTAGGGTCAGAATTTGGCATAAACAACATGAAAGCATGGATCCATCCTGCCTTGTATGGAGCATCTTTGGGATGTGCAGCCGACAAATCTGCGGCAACTGTGTGATGCCATCATGTCAATATGGACCAAAATCTCTGAGGAATGCTTCCAGCACCTTGTTGAATCTATGCCACGAAGAATTGAGGCAGTTCTGAAGGCAAAAGGGGGTCCAACCCGTTACTAGCATGGTGTACCTAATAAAGTGGCCAGTGAGTGTATATATACATATATATATATATATATATATATATACAGTATATATATATATATATATATATATATATATATATATATATATATATATATATATATATATATACAGTGCAGACCAAAAGTTTGGACACACCTCATTTAAAGATTTTTCTGTATTTTCATGACTATGAAAATTGTAAATTCACACTGAAGGCATCAAAACTATGAATTAACACATGTGGAATTATATACTTAACAAAAAAGTGTGAAATAACTGAAAATATGTCTTATATTCTAGGTTCTTCAAAGTGGCCACCTTTTGCTTTGATGACTGCTTTGTACACTCTTGGCATTCTCTTGATGAGCTTCAAGAAAATGGTTTTGACTTCACAGGTGTTAGGGATCGAGTTCCCACCTCTGCACAAGGGAAATCTTGGGCCATCTCCGCTGCGATCTCCCATTCTTCTCCAGCCGCAGTGGAGCCTGTCCAGCAGAGATGTTGGTCCCAGCGTCTGACTCAGCCTGATACAGTTCGGATGGTTACTGCTGCCTTTCCAGGTTCAGCCATTGTAGCCAGTACTGGTCAGCGGCGAGCAGACGTCTCTGGGACTAAGTCCTGCTTTTCCCCTTCTGAGCATGCCCAGGGTAAGACCTCTCATTGGAGGTCAGGGGTCATATGCTCAGGTACTGTAGCAGCTACCATTGGTCCTCTGGGAAGGTCTTGAAGTTGCTCAGGTACTGTAATAACTCCCATTGGTCCTCTAGGAAGGTCCTGAAGTTGCTGCAGCTATAAAAGGTTTGCATGGCCGCACGGCCATGCGCTAGTATCAACTAAAGTTATGTGCTCTGCGCCAGTGTGGTCTTATGCATGTGGATTCAGAGTCCGGCTGAAATAAGCCCCTAGAATACCGGCACCTCCGGTGAGTTTTGTGTGAGTGGATTCAGGGCCCGGCTGAAATAAGCCCCTAGAATACCGGCACCTCCGGTGAGGAGTTGTGTCATTGCTGACTGCATGACCACTGTTGACTCTATTTGCTAGCTGTTCCCCTGTGAGGTTAACAGGGCACAGCGTTCTCTTTTCTCAAGCGTCTCTGTGAAGTAACAGAGTTCACTTATACTGCCATATAGTACCGCCATCTACTAGCAGCAGGTTTCTCTCCTGCATGGTGGACCCTGGGTTGCGAACGCACCTACTATTCAATACATATTTACTCGGTGCCTTCCGCCAACCCTAACAACAGGTATGCCCTGCCAGGTTTAATAAGTGGGATTTCTTGCCTTATAAATGGGGTTGGGACCATCAGTTGTGTTATACAGAAGTCTGGTGGATACACAGCTGATAGTCCTACTGAATAGACTGGTAGAATTTGTATTATGGCAAGAAAAAAGCAGCTAAGTAAAGAAAAACAAGTGACCATCATTACTTTAAGAAATGAAGGTCAGTCAGTCCGAAAAATTTGGAAAACTTTGAAAGTGTCCCCAAGTGCAGTGGCAAAAACCATCAAGCGCTACAAAGAAACTGGATCACACCGCCCCAGGAAAGGAAGACCAAGAGTCACCTCTGCTTCTGAGGATAAGTATATCCGAGTCATCAGCCTAAGAAATCGCAGGTTAACAGCAGCTCAGATTAGAGTCCAGGTCAACGCCACACAGAGTTCTAGCAGCCGACACATCTCTACAACAACTGTTAAGAGGAGACTTTGTGCAGTAGTCCTTCATGGTAAAATATGTGGGGTTTACCAGGGGTTTGACACCAACAGATCTAATATTGATGTTCTATCCTTGCGTATACAGTGCCATTTAGGCTAATATCAAAGTGACGCTTCCTCATTGACTTCTGTGGGTCTTTACAATGCTCATACATGCTACACATTTGTGGCCACCGATTCATTCACACCAGCACAACACACAGCCTTGTTCTGTAGATAGATGTGGAATCTCAAAGTTGGAACCCGTATTTATTAGACATTTATGGTATATCCTATGTTTGGGCCATAAATGTCTGCACCGGGAAGACACCTTCAAAATATAATGTATTATGTACACCTAGTTTAGTTGATGTATTCCACTTATGTGCAGTCTTCCATATTGGTTCATTCTTCCTTTCTGATATTGTACACTTAGTACAGCCAAGATTTCCAATAATGGCTTCCTAACTAAGGGCAGCAAGTGACAGATCAGTGATACCTAATTGTTATCCCCTACCTGACATTGCTGAGTAACAATTCTGGCATTTTTTTCAGATTGTGATCTTTATTAAAAAACAAAATCTAGTAATCTTGCAATTTTCACATGGGCCCATAGGGCCCATGTCACTTCCTTTCATTAAAGGGGTTTTGCGGCCTTAGGCCACAAGTGTGTAGTCACTCTATGTCACTCTATGTGACATAACCCAGGGGTTAATCTGTTCAGATGAAAGCTCCCGGAGCTTTCTTGCTTTTTTGGTCCTAGCTGTTCAGTGTTGGCCATTCCCCTCTGCTAAGTATACTCACCTCTGGCAGTCATGGATTCCCAGTGTTAGTTTCATACTCCCTAGTTTTGCAATTGGAAGTATTGGCTGTTTGAGGAGGCATTTGGAGTGTTATTCAGAAGACTGTTGCTTGGTAATTTGTCTATGTGCATATAATAATTCTCTCCTATTTGGCTTTTCCTTCCTTTACATCCAAGTTTTCAACTCTGTTGTTTGTGAGTACATATTTGTATGATTGGTATTTTCATTTATCCCTGTACATCTTCACTTGTCAGTCTGGTTTGTGTATTCTTATACACTTTAACTGCCCACTTTCCTGGGTGGGGGAGGGAGAGGACAGATAGCGGCTGATTTAGGAACTTAGCAAGGCACGGGGCCCCAGCATCTTTACCATCAGAAGCAATACAGGGAGCAGGGATAGTGAGGGCACCCCTAGCTTTAGGGATAGGAAAGGAGCCCCTAACCCTGGGATATCCTGCAACAGTCCTGTGACAATTCCTGCAACAGTCCTGTGACAATACCCTTACTGAATTGTGATCGACAGCACTCCCTTTATTATTTATTATTATGCTCTGCTTATATATCGCCAACATATTCTGCCGCATTTTACAGACATCATCATCACTGTCCCCATTAGGGCTAACAATTTAGATTTCCTATCAATATGTCTTTGGAATATGGGAGGAAACCCACGCAAACACAGGCAGATCATACAAATTTCTTACAGATGATTTCCTTGGTCGGATAAAAATCCAGGATCCCATTAATGCAAAGCAACAGTGCTAACCACTGAGCCACTGTGCTGCCCACTGAATCTACTGGATCATAAGACATCAGGCACATCACTTTTGTACCTTTCTTTATAGTAATTCTTAGGACCTGGACTAAGAAGCATTAGATTGTCAAAATGAGATAATGTAAATTTATTCCTTATATTTCCTTTGTTCAGTGCTGCTGCTATACAAAGTAACAATAATGAATTCCGTCCTGACACATATAGGCAAATGTTCAAAATCTTATTCTCAGTTTCTGCTTTAATGATAAACCTTATTGTAAAATGTCTGCTATGCAGACGGGTCTAATGCACACTTGAAACTAAAAGATGTCACTTATCTCCAGGTTTCCAAGGCACCGGTATGAGTGTGTAACCTTGGTTAGTCAGGACATGTAGGTTGTAGGAAATAATAAATGACTACCCTGTTTGCTATCACCTTCTGTGTCCTCAGTTAGCATTGTTAATTACATAAGCTGCCCTATCATACTAACATCGTCTCCTGTCTCCTTTCTTCGTGCATCGCCCTTGTTTTAGATTCTGTCACACCTGGATTACTAGATAGTGTCTTTCCTCTCGTGTCATCTGTTCTGTCTTCTCCTTGGCCGCCCCCTCCCTCCTGTATTACATAAGCTGTCACATACAGGTGTTTCATATGACTCCTCCCTGCAGCAGCCTCTCCACTTAGGTAAACATCAGAGCTCAGATGACTTCCCCCAGGAGGGTTTCCGTGCCCTGGGAGATTCCTTTGCTCAGTGTCTGGAACAAAGAGACAGCATGATCGTAAATAGTTTTGCTGTTACCCATGCCATCAGTGCTTTCTATATAACACATGATGACATTCACTACTGGAAAAGATCTCAATATAAAGACCATGGGCGACTGCTGCTTGAAGTCTGTTATTCAGTCATGCAATGAAATTCCTATTGATGCTTCAATACAAAAGATTGAGTCGGACTATGTTCACTGGAGCTATGTACACATGTTGTTTCCTGAAACAACAGGAAGTTAGACGAAAAAAGCCCCAGTGGCCAGTGTGAAAATGGCAAGATTTCTATTTTATTTTATTTTTAATAAAAAAGCATTGTCAAAAATCAAATTATTATTTAGCACAAAAGCCTAATTTGAACAATAAGTAATTTATTGATGACAGCTTTCCTTTAAAGGTTTTTTGTTTAATGTTTTTTTTTTGTCAAATTTTTTTTCATATCATGATCTGTATGAAAAATAAAAAGTAGACTATATCTTTTGTATGTAAGCTTTTAATGAAAATGTGCAAAGGTCATTGTGAAGGTAGGGGAGCAGGGTAAGGGTAATCGACCATTATGATTGGTGGATCCTGTGTTATCAGCTGTGTACAGAGGTGTAACCTGTCATTTTAATCACTTAGTGACTGCAGACTTTTGATTCCTTACATCGCATGCTGTGAGCATGCTGTGAGCATTATACAGTGAAGGTGCTGGGAGCAGTGGGTGCATGACCGCAAGTGTGGTCACGTGCCGACTAGATGGGTGCGGCCTTGCTCAATGCAAGTATAATGAGTGAGGCTGGACACAGTCTAGTCGGAATGTGGCTGGAAGTATGTAAATTAAATACTCGTGGTCACATGACTGCCCACTCTAGACGTCGGCACAAGAGAATCCTCACAGCACACAGCACACAGTACATGCATTGTGAGCATTCACAAGTCTGCAGTCACATAGAGTGACATAGAGTGACTACACACTTGTGGCCTAAGGCCGCAAAACCCCTTTAATGAAAGGAAGTGACATGGGCCCTATGGGCCCATGTGAAAATTGCAAGATTACTAGATTTTGTTTTTTAATAAAGATCACAATCTGAAAAAAATGCCAGAATTGTTACTCAGCAATGTCAGGTAGGGGATAACAATTAGGTATCACTGATCTGTCACTTGCTGCCCTTAGTTAGGAAGCCATTATTGGAAATCTTGGCTGTACTAAGTGTACAATATCAGAAAGGAAGAATGAACCAATATGGAAGACTGCACATAAGTGGAATACATCAACTAAACTAGGTGTACATAATACATTATATTTTGAAGGTGTCTTCCCGGTGCAGACATTTATGGCCCAAACATAGGATATACCATAAATGTCTAATAAATACGGGTTCCAACTTTGAGATTCCACATCTATCTACAGAACAAGGCTGTGTGTTGTGCTGGTGTGAATGAATCGGTGGCCACAAATGTGTAGCATGTATGAGCATTGTAAAGACCCACAGAAGTCAATGAGGAAGCGTCACTTTGATATTAGCCTAAATGGCACTGTATACGCAAGGATAGAACATCAATATTAGATCTGTTGGTGTCAAACCCCTGGTAAACCCCACAAATCAGCAGATTAAAGTGCCTGTCATTCACATGCATAGGGTCATAAGAGAATAGTTCTAAACACCAAGGAAGGAGGAAGATAAAAGGAGAGGAATAGAGGACTGGAGGCAACCGAAGAGGAAGGGGAAGCAAAAAAGAGAGGTGAATATAGAATCTTGTTTAACCCCTTCCCGGCTATCAGAATCCAGCAAAATGGCAGCCAAGGGGAATTTGAATAATGAAAGTTTACATTCTGGCTATTTTAAACTTTTTGGGAAATATGTAATAAATTTGATTAGTTTGAATCAATTCGCTGATCTCCAGTCATACACGAAGACTTCAAAGTATTTTATTCCATTATTCACAACTCAGAATAAGTGGTGACATTTCTAATGTGTTGTTTTTCAGTGAAATTCGAAAAGTCACGGGACATTTTCTTTCCACAGGGAATAATAGAAATCTCATGTGACGCCAAGTAATTAGCGATGTCACAGTGTAGCCCTAATGTAGCTACAGCCAGAAATTACAGAAACAAGCGAAATCAGTCAAGCTGGATAATAAGCTGTAACATCAAACAATAAGGAATGATAGTGATGATAGACAAGGGATTCAGGTGAAGGGTCTTTGAGTTATACTATACAATGGAAATCTGTTCAGTAAAGGTAATATCTGTCGTAGACACCGCGCGGTGCTGACAGTAGTGTCACGGATATAGATAGGTGAATGGCCCTATGTAAAACATATCAGATAGGATGATGGTTTCAATTTTGGAATTTTTACATTTCCATTGTAACCAAATGCCTTAGAGGTTTACTCTTTTACAATGAAGCTGCCTTCTTGTTATCATTTGTCTAGAGGTTGGAGAAATGGAAGATTAATATAAAACAGGTACACTCAAAAATAGAAATATTTGTTTGCTCAGTAGCAATCATATCGAATTCACATGCAATTAACCCTAGGGAAAATGTATAGTAGAACTGCACCGAACACTATAGGTGACTGCTGAAAAGGTATCTTAAGTCACGCTGCTTATTAAATGGTCATTACAAATGCATAGCCTCAGCATTGCCGCTTGCATCGCATTGTATCACCGTAGGCAGTGGCAGAAACACAAAAAAATATGTCCTGCTTTCCCTTAAGAATTATAACTTAATTATATAGAGAAAATTTGCATTCACAAATTAAAAAATGTAGCATTAATATTAATGTACAGCCACTTTGGGAAAATGTCAAATAATAAAGCGCAACGTTTCATCCAATCTTGAGACTTCCCTACTGGGAGGAGGTGGTAGCATTAAATTCCTCTGTCTGCAAATATAGGAAAATAGAGACAGAACGGAGCACAGGGATCTCAAATGCTGAATGGTTACATCGAATGTAGCAGTGAAAACGTATATTTTAATAGAAAAAATAATTACATGGCAGAAAATCCAATTGAATGTCTTAGAACAATCTTTCCATAAGTTTCACCATTTTAATAAATTAATTATGTAAAGGTTGTTTGGGAGATATAGCGTAAGGTATTAATGATCAAGGACCCGTTACAGACAGTGGAGCTACTGGAAGAAGAGAGGGATTTGCTAAAGAAGACATCTGTGAGAATGGGCAAAGGTAGTCGGGTGTGTGCGGAGGTGGAGAGCACTCTGCAGGGGGCATAGACACATAATGTGTAGCGGGGGAGCTGTCTCTGAGAGGAGGCTTTGGGAGCAGTATGTATGAAGAAGGGACTTTGGGAGCGATACATTAAAGAAACTAGTGACTAAGTAAGCAGTCTGTGTAAGAGACATGAGTTATCATGGGAGCAGTCTGTATGGTGGACCTAGGGAACAATCTACATAGCAGAGGAGGGCATGGGAAGCAGCCTGTGTAACAACAGAGGAATGAGGGGCAGTCTGTGAGAGGGGAGACCATAAAAAGTAGAGTGTGAGGAGACCATAGGGAGCAGTATGTGTGGGAGAGATGAGGACTCATAGGAGCGGTCTGTACAATTGACATGTGGAACAGTCTGTATAGTAGAGGAGGGCATGGGAAGCAGAGAGAGGGGAGACCATAAAAAGCAGTGTGTGTGAGAGACCATGCGGAGTAATAAGTGTGGGAGAGATGAGTGATCATGAGAGAAGTCTGTACAATTGACATGGAGAACAGAGGAGGACAGAGAGGGGAGACCATAAAAATCAGTGTGTAGGGGGATCATGAGGAGTAGTGTGTGTGTGGGACCATGAGAAGCAGTATGTTTGGGGGATCATAACAGAGGAGGACATGGAGAACAATTTCTAATCGAAAGTATGGGTAGCAAACTGTGAGAGTAGAGGCGATGAATAGAAATCTATGAGAGAGTGGTATGCATAAGAGCAGCCCATGTAACGGAGATGTATACGTATGTACATTTTAGTCTCAACTGTCCTGATAGAGTGACATTGCTGATATCTGGTATGAAGGTGTGTAACCTTTCTTCTGCCATAGACCACCAGCAAAACAGATACTAGACCCTTCACTACCCTAGACTAACAGTGATGCAAATATTAACTCCTTTGCTTTTCTAGACCACAGGGATGTTTCTCTAAACCCATAACCTAGTTATTTTAGCAAATAATTTGGTGCTATTTAGTAATATGTATTTGCGGTTGTTCTAGGTTGCCTAATTTAGGAGGAACAGCTGTAAAATTTGGCAGGTAACTATGATTGCAACTAGCCCTTGAAATGATTCATACACAATCATCCAACTTTGTATTCATAACTAGAGATGAGCAAATTTGTTTGTCTCCCTCTTTATTCGGCAAGCTATAGCGCATGCATGCAGCTGCACCGGGGTCCAGAGTTGAAGGGGGGCTTTGCAGGGTGGCTAATAATGAGAGCAATCTGGCCTGTTTCTTGAAGCCCGAGGTTCCGTGGGGCCCATGGCTATATTGCCCTCATTATTTGCAGCAAGCAGGGAGCGTTCCCTTCAGGAGAGATTGGCAGCGGAGCTGCAGGAATCCGTCCTCTGCTATCTGCCTGGCGCTTTCTCTCTGACAAAGGTGACAGCGGCTTGATGACATCAGCATGCAGCATGCCCCTGTGTCAGAGAAAAAGTTGCTGGCGATAAGGCTGCAGGGGAACGGACGGAGAGGCGAGTGTTGTTTTTTTATTTGTACCAATACACTGAGGAGATGACAATGAGGGGTGGTGGGGGAGAACAATGATGGAGGTGTTGGAGAGAACAATGATGGAGATGGGGGAGAGAACAATGATGGAGGTGGGGGAGAGGACAATGATGGATTTGGTGGTGAGAACAATGATGGCAGTGAGGGAGAGGACAAGGATGGGGGTGAGGAAGGGACAATGATGGAGTGGGGGAGATGACAATGAGGGGGTGGGGAAAGAACAATGATAGGGTGGGGGAGAGGACAATGATGAAGGTGGAGAAGAGGAAAATGATGAATGTGGGTGAGAGGACAACGAGGGAATGGGGACAGGACAATGATGGGGTGGGGGATAGGACAATGATGGCAGTGGGGGAGACAATGATGATATGGGGGAGAAAACAATGATGGGAGTGGGGGAAAGAACAGTGATGTGGTAGAGAAAGCACAATGATGGGGTGGGGTAGATGACAATGAGGTTGGTGGGAGAAACGACAATGATGAATGTTGGGAAGATGACAATGATGGAAGTGGAGTAGAGGACAATGAGGGTGTGGGGGAGAGGACAATGATGGGGGCAGGACATTGATGGATGAAGGGGAGAGGACAATGATGGGGTAGAAAAAGATGAAAATCGAGGGTGGGGAGACAACATTGAGGGGTGTGGGGAAATGACAATGAGAGATGTGAAGGAGAGGACAATTAGGGATGTGAGGGAGAGGACAAGGAGGGGGGTGGAGGACAGGACAATGAGGGGGTAGGATAGAAAACAATGAGGGGGTTGGGGATCGGGATGAGAGTAAGGGGGACTTATAATGAACTTATGAATAGGGCGAGGCGGAGGAGAATGTTAGATATGGATGTAAAATGAATTGGGTGGTGGAGAGGGTGCTAAGGCCCTGATAGCATACTACTCCATTTCACAATTCACTATGACACTATCAGGGACTTAAAACTTATTGAGGAAAGGATGGGTTAAGGTGCATATCACACTTTATAATGAATTGAAAGGTCTCAGAAGACGCTATCAGGGACTTGTAATGAATTTGGAGGATGCTCAATACCTGATGTCTTCTCCCACCCCCAAATTCATTATCATGCTATCAAGTACTCATAAAGAATGGGGGGACACTAAGGCTATGTGAACATATTCAGGATTTGCAGAACATTCTGCTGCATGTTCTAATCAGTTGGCAGGAAGAATGTTGCATAAAATAAGTTTTTGCCATGTTTTTGACATGCTTTTTATTGTGTATTTTCCCCCACTCATTAGTATGGGTGAAATACCCTGCAAGAATGGACATTATGCAGATTTTAATCTGCTGCAAATCCGTAAAACAAGCAGCGTGTGCATGAGACTTCAGGGATCTCATTCACTTTGCTTGTACTGTAAAACTTTCCATATTTTCCATGTGCACAGACTTACAGGTAATTGGGGAGTGTCACAAAGACTGAATAATTTATATTATTGGGCCGCAGAGATTATAGTTAATGGGGGCACAGTGCTGTTCATCACTTTATATTTTGATTGGTGAGAGGCTAATAGTATACTAATGGTGGGGTACATATCTGTATTCGGGGGAGACACATGTATGTATACAATGTATGTGACCTTGTTATTTTCAGGGCTGCGACGTGCGATGCGTTGGGACTGGAAAATGTCGACATGAAGGTCTGACCAGATGGAGAAGAAATAGCAGAAAATGACTCTAATCATATGTGACGTCAGCGGTAAGTGCCTGGATGTAAATATATTATTCTGTATCTGCACTGTGTACCGTGGAGTGATAATGTTATCTGTAAAATCCTTTAGGGTATGTGCACACGTCCGGATTTCTTGCAGAAATTTCCTGAAGAAAACCGGAAATTTTCTGCAAGAAATCCGCATTTTTTTTTCCGATTTTTTTCCGATTTTTTCGTGGTTTTTTTAGCATTCTGCAAGCGTAATTAGCTTGCAGAATGCTAAAGTTTTCCAAGCGATCTGTAGCATTGCTTGGAAAACTGACTGACAAATTGGTCACACTTGTCAAACATACTGTTTGACAAGTGTGACCAACTTTTTACTATAGATGCTGCTTATGCAGCATCTATAGTAAAAGATAGAATGTTTAAAAATAATAAAAAAAATAAAAAAATGCTTATACTCACCTGCAGACAGCTGATCTCCTCAGCGGCGTCCGTTCCTATAGCTGGTGTGTGTGTGCAGGACCTTCCATGACGTCGCGGTCACGTGAGCGGTCACATGACCGGTCTCGCGACCAATCACAGGACCGCGACATCATCGCAGGTCCTTCACCGCACACCAGCTATAGGAACCGAAGCGGCAGCATGCACCTGAGAGGCGGGAAGACATCGAAGGTGAGTATATCACTATTTTTTATTTTAATTCTTTTTTTTTGACCAATTATATGGTGCCCAGTCTGTGGAGGAGAGTCTCCTCTCCTCCACCCTGGGTACCAACCGCACATAATCTGCTTACTTCCCGCATGGTGTGCACAGCCCCGTGCGGAAAGTATACAGAACAATGCACTCCTAGGTGTGCGGAATCCCCGCAATTCCGCATTTTTAATGAACATGTTGCTTTTTTTTCCGCAATGCGATTTTTTCGCGGAAAAAAATGCAACATTTGCACAAGAAATGCGGAATACACTGTAAATAATAGGAGGCATATGTTAGCGTTTTTTTCGCGTTTTTATCACGTTTTTATAGCGAAAAATACTGAACGTGTGCACATGGCCTTAGGCCACATTCTCACATTTGTCTTAAATGTCCATGATTTTTTTTATCAGAGGGACTCGTAGAGTTTTATTGATCCATTCACACATGTATGAAAAGCAGGGATTTGAGAATGATATTTGTGAGGATCAAAGAATGTTCTGTTTTGATCAGAATTGGAGATGCTCAATGTGTCTGTAAAAATGGGCAGCACACCGACACTGCACACGGATACAGGAATGTAGCCTTATTATGTATAGCACAGTCCCTTAGCATATAGTGTATTCACTTATTATGTATAGTACAGTCCTTAGTTACATAGTTTCATTTTTTTATTATGTATATCACCGTCCCTTATTACATACCATCCTCTACTTTTATATAATGCCGTCCCTTATTATACAGCTTCCTCTGCAGTTATGTACCACACTGTCTCTTACATAGTGTATTCTTGTTATATTTGTTATTGATATAGAAGGGTTAATGTTTTGCCTTTAAGTGCCTTTTGCCTTTAATTGCTAGAATTTCTAGAATCTGTTGATGCAGTAGTCTGATGGTCTCCTCTTCAAGGAGACTATACTTCTTATCATGTATGTTTTCAACAGTCAGCCACAACATGTTCTGGGTGCGTGTTAAATAAAGTATGACCCTGGGTAATGGTGGGGGCTACATGAGTTACATTGAGTTACATTTGTTGTAAAAGGTATAAAATACTGCCTCTTGCTTCATTACATCAAATAAAGTGACTTAGCTCACAATCTGTGTGTGATTTCCTTTTTCTCCAAGCGCGCTTGTAAATGAAGGGCGTATCCTCCTGATTTGGCCTCACTGGTGATCTGGCATGTCTGACATTGGGTCAGAACGCAAACAGCTACAATAGTTATTCACATCGCCCTCTTTTATTGCATAGTCATCTCTTGTCAGATATAAAATGACTGCTGATGAAGTAGCCGGTGACCAGAAGACCAGTCCATCATCTCCTCCAATAGAAAAGAAGCTTTCCCATGCTCCATCAGCTGTCATTGCATTATACATCTAACAAGAGAGGACGGTATGTAATAAGGGACAGTAATATACATAATAAAGGAGACTATGTAAGATATATATATATGTATATATATATATATATATACTGTATATATAAATATATAAATATGTATGTGTGTCGCTATACATTTATCTGTAGCCTAGTCGCCATAAAAGGAGGGGGGCCAAGACACATTTCTTGCACAGGGGTCCCAAGCTGTCAGTGCCTGCCCCTGCTACTGTAACAATATATTCTGCAGCATAACACTCTGGCGATTTGTGGGCAATTAGATGACAGAATTAACATTCAATTCATGATACATTGTCTAAGCAAGTTCCTGCTGAGAAATATAATCTAAAAGACACTTGTGTCCGGCATCTCTTCTTTGTCTTATTTGTATGTAAAAGAGTCATTTCTATTTCTATTCTTGTAGGTATACTAAAGGCACATGTATAATGCAGCAAAGCTTGGTTTGTATGATGTAACAGAGCTGTGTTTGTCATTTATCTATCTATATACATGTAGGATTGCATGCAGTAAACATTATTATGCCAATGAAGTTTTTTTTCTTTTCTTTCAGTAACGCTATTCTTGTCCATGGGCTATGTAGAGTATTGCATCTTATTCCCATTCAAGGGCTGCGTGTAATACCAGACACAATCTATGGGCAAGAGTGGCGCTGTTTCTTTTTCCCCCAAACCTAAATTACCTCTTTAAATATAGCTCCAAAGTCTTAGGGATAATTCAGACATCAGTGATTTTTCTTGCAAGTAAAAAATAGTCCTGAGTTTCATCAGTGTATTTGATCCCTTTTCTTGATGACATCAGAGTTTCATAGTTTTTTGTCACCTGAAAAGAAAATGTCGGAGTTTTCTCAGGCTTTTCTAATCAAGGAGTCTGTACAAAAATACAGCATATTGATGGCATCCAAGTGCTGTCCAATTTTTTTCACAGACCCGTAGACTTTAGACCGTAGTATTACAGAAATTGATCCGAGATTCAAATCAAAATCGGACGTCTCAGTGATCTTGTGCGAACCACTCATTCCGCAAAAAAACACGGACATGTGAACATCTCCTTAGAATATAATAGTTATGACTTCTATCTGTGAAAAATAAGAATACCATTCATAAGCGAAAAACTGACGTCTGAATGAGACCTTAGATGGCAGCTCTAATATGTCTGTTCGAAAGCTGGAATACTTTCTGGTCCTTAATAGATGATTCTGACATTTCACCTTTTTATTGCCAGATACATTTTCTTTTGTTTTTGGTTTTTTTTAGTTGGAATAAAAGGTTACTGTACTGATTTTATTTTAATAGCCATCAGGGACTGCAATCACTTTAATGACAAACGCTCAATACAAAGTACTCCTAAATGCTGTAAATTGGCCAATTATTCGGAAAGATAGCAATTTTTAACACTGGCTTTAAATGGAAGCTACAGAAATGTGTTTTCTCTCCCCGTGGAGAATCCTCGCCTAAAGAATGAGGATGATACTGGTGCGAAGGCCTGAGTGGGTCCCCATGGTTTAGTCATTGTGTAGCGTTACCAAGTGAGGCTGGTTAGGGACCCCACACCTATATGTACAAAACAATAGAGCGCACTGTCTCATAGCCTAATTTTGGGCCACAATCAAGTCATTCCATCTGCCTATATCAAACTCCGAGTCTGAAAGCTCTTTCCCTGTGTGAAGTCTGCAGCAATACAAGCATGACAAGCCTCATTTATGTTTTACAATACCCCCACTCATAAAACACAATGAAATACTTTTACAGTGTAACCAGCAAGAGTCTGAAAATGTCAGAATATAATGAAACATAATTGCAAAGAGTGTGCCCTGTGGTGTCCAGTCCAAGAGGCAATTTTCTCTGCGGGTTAACCCTTCTTTTCGTAAGGAAGGATGCAAGACATTCTGAGTGCCCATATGCAGACCTGTACAAATACAGCATTAGCAAAAAAAGACCTAAGTGCTTGCTTGTCACACCTGCTGCTTCCAATCTAAAACTAAAGTCTACTAAAAATGGACGGAAAATGGACCCATAAAGTTTGTACAAATCTCTTTTATTTCATCACTTTACATTGCTTATAAAGGGCTTTACCTGGTCATTTGTAAAGACTAGACATGATAAAAATTAAAAAAAAGAGGAAAGACGAGTACACAAGATCAGTTGCGCTTTTAAAGTTGTTTTTTTTTAATAAGAAACACAAAAAACCTAGACAACAAAAATAAAATCATTTAAAATTGTGCAAGAACTTGTTTCCTAGATCAAAAATTGGCACTGGGATAAAAATCATATATATCATAGGCATGATGATTTTGAATGAGCGGACCCTTGGAAGTTCAGGTTCTGGTAACCGTCCCCAAATTTAGTCCAAAGTTCGGTCCAGGTATCAGAATTGTACCCAAATTTGAACCAGAACCCCAACCCCATTGAACACAATGGAGACCTGAAGTTTGGTTCTGGGGAACAAAAACTCTCTCTGCAACACACTTCTCCCACAACTCAGAACTTTGCAAAGGACTACCGGGAGAAGTCTGTGTTTGGTGTTTAGTGCCGTTACTCGAGTTTCTCCGAGCATGCTTGGGTGGTCTTCGAGTAGTTCGGCTTGTTCGGAGATTTTGTTTATGTAGCTGCTAGACAGCTTGAATACATGTGGGGATTACGTGCTTGTTACATGCCAAAATACTCAGAGACAACCCGAGCACACTCGGAGAAACTCGAGTAACGAGCATTCTCGCTCATCACTAGTGATAACCAATAGAGCAGTGTTTCCCAAACTCTAGTCCTCAAAGCCCTCAACAGGTCCTGTTTTCTGGATTTCCATAGTGTTGCACAGGCGAGAGAATTCCTGATGCTTTGTTGATACATCCACCACCTGTGCAATATTATGGAAATCCCGAAAACATGACCTGTTGGGGCCATGGGGAGTGGCGTTTGGGAAACACTACAAGCCATCTAAGGCCACACTACCCCTACAGTGATGTCAAGTAGTACCGAGTAAAGAAGAAATGTGCAATGCACATGTACAGACAATCGATAATGCAGTATCAAAAGGATATATAAAAGAAAATAACAACTATGTGCAATAAAGCGTCATGTGCATAGTCATCCACGTAAATTGTCTCATTGTAAAAGCATCATAAGGGAAAGAGGACCCCATGTGTTTCACCAATGGAGGTGGCTTCCTCAGGGGATCAATGTGAGCAATTTTATATGATTTTGTTTGTCTTGTCTAGGCATCTGCTTTTGTTTATAAATATTTATTAACATTTAGGAAGTGAGACTGATCTTGTGTACGTGTCTTTCCTTCTGAAATAAGTACAGGTGGTGCCTCTTCCATTGTTACTTTTTGGCAGACATGATTGAAACCCTCATAAGCAAAGTCAAAACTAGAATACGGTCTTGTATTAAAAAAAAGATTGTTTTAGGAAACAATTTACTGATTGAGGAACTAGGGAATAAATGTGAGCATTGTTTATCCCTTACATAGACTATACTGTACCCTTCTGAGCCTTCCAAGCTGGTGATTCAAGCATTTAAAAGAACTAATGACAAATATATCACAGTATAAAGTATGTTCACACTGATTTTTTTTTTTTATGGAATTTTGGAGCAGACTCTGAAAAGCTGCTTCAAATACTCTTTGAATAAGCTTCTTATTCATTTCAATTGGAAAACACCTCTGTGGTCCACATGAGCAGTAATTTTCTACATGTGAAAAAGAAACATGTCATTTCTTGAGACATTTCTGCTTGAAAAAGCACTCCAAAATTGACTTCTGAATCAATTGAAGCAGAAAAATGGTAAAAACACAACAAAAATTATGCCTTTTTTTTTAAAGTAGAACTTGCAGCCAGAAAATTTAAAGTAAAAAAAAAAACTTACAGGGAAACAGGGATCGGACTGTTTTGACTTAGGTTTGATCACTTTCCTGATTCTTTGCTCCTAGTCTGGAAGCCACTTACACACAGTGGCCATGATGTGGCTGTAAAGCAACCGACAAAGCAGTGTCATAAGGTACTGTAGTCTTAACTGGTGCTTTAAAAATTTGAAACTTCACCTTCAAAACCTTGTGGCCCTTACCAGTAATCCATTTTTTATCTGTCTTAGGCTATGTTCTCACAGTGAGTTTTTAGTGAGTTTTTGATGTTGTGGAATTTCTTCACATATTAGCCAAATTTGGTTACTTTTTTTTACTGTGTTTTTTAGTCCTTTTTTTTACATTCATTTTTATTGCATTTTTGACACTGCGGTTTTGTCACTTTTTGCTATGTGATATGTTAAATAAAGCTGCTTTGTTTTTGATACCACAGCGGAAATTCAATAAAAATGTATATGTGTTTTTTACCTGTCTTTTCTGCATCTAATGCAAGTCTATGTTGAAAATCTGCACATAAGGGCTCATACTCACTTGCGTGAAATACGGCCGAGTCTCGCATGATAACACCCGGCTCTGCCGCCGGCACTCCAGAGGGGAGCGTGCAGCTCCATGTATTGCTATGCGGCCGCTCGCTCCGCTCTGGAGTGCCGGTGGCAGAGCCGGGTTTTAACATGTGAGACTCGGCCGTATTTCACGCAAGTGAGTACGAGCCCTAACTCAGCCAACTCCTAAGAGAAATTGCCATGTTACGGATTTCAAACACACATCACAGGTCAGTTAATGAGGCTTAGGCCGGTGTCACACTTGCGAGTGTGATGCGAGAAACTCACACGAGTCTCTCGCATCAATACTCGGCACTGCCGCCGGCACTCGGGACCGGAGCGTGCAGCTGCATGTATTTCTACATGCAAGTGTGACCAAGCCTTAAAAATAGCACAGTGGGCATGAAACTTCTATAAATCCCATTCACTTATTTGGAACTGTAAGATGCAGAGATTTTTTTGCACAGTGAAAATACACGGTGTCAATAACTCACCAAAAACTCATTATGGGAACTCAGCCACACAATCCCAGAGTTATGGGCCATTTAATTTAGTGTAAATTTTTACAGGATTCTCTGGGGGCGTGTCATTGGGCTGCTCTGCATAATAGCACTGTGAACCACACCCCCTGGTAAGTAACCACACCCCCTTGTAAGGACCAATAAATCTTGTACAAAATAAAAAGGTCCTTATATCTGGGACCATATGACTGATTTAAAAAGGAAGGAAATAAAGGGAATACTCAGGGAAGCAGTGGGAATAAAATAAGAGTGAAAACTAGCCACATTTGACCTGGTGACAGGTCCCCTATAATCGTGCTTTTTCCTTGCAGCAACTTCGGTTTTAGGCCACTACATTACTGCAGTTCAGCTTTATAGGCCTAATAATTGTATATAATTAAAGAAGTTTTCTGGGACTTTTAAATTGGTAGCCTAGCTCCAAGATCATTAATCAGTGTTGGATCAGTAGGAATCTATCTTCTAACACCCATTCGATTAGCTGATTAAAAGCGTTGTGCGCTATGTTAATATCTGCTGCTTGACTGATTTCTGACCACAGCGCCATACGTTTTGAGGTGGCGGTGCCTGGCATTGCAGCTCATACCTGCTCAGATTCATTCAAATCACTCACGACATCCAGCAAGTCATAAGAAACTTCCGTTCACTATGGTGTCACCTGTGATGGATGTTCCCCCTGACTACAATATTATTAATGGAAGAAACACGTTGAACACTCTTGATTTTCGTCAGACTATACTGTGTGATTGCAAGGTCAAGAGATGGATGAGTGCAATTACTTAAACAGGCAGTGACAAGGAAACTCCCTGATTATACTGCTATTTGTATTCAATGTATATGAAATCTAGGTCCTTAAACAGCACATTATCTCACATGTCCAATTTATTATTTGGCGTTAGCACTGGAAGAATAATGTTCAGAACTGAGACTTGAATTCATTGGATCTGCACAACATTGTATAAGATGTCAGCAGCTCTTGGTTATTTTGTTGGTAGGCTACAGTCTTTCTTAGCTGATCTGTTGCACTTTGACTTATGCCCTAAATATACACAAAACTGGGGTGCTGGAACCCAATTCAAATACATTGCACTCTATTTTATAATGAACTTTCAATACAAGGTCCACCCTGAATATTGATAGGGGTCCTGTAATTACAATACCTGTTACCAATGGATGGCTGTGTGCAACAATCTGCCCACCAAAAGATGCCCTGCATAGAGACTTTATAGCTCAAATACAGCTTACAGTAGTGACCCTTAAACATGAGTTTACATGCTTAAAGAGTATTTTGCAAAATAACAAATTATCCTCTATCCAGAGGTTAAGGGATAACGTGCTGATTACTTGTGACCCCCAATCAGGGCCAGACTGGCCATCTGGCAATTCTAACAAATGCCAGAAGGGTCTGCCTGGCAGTGGGTCTGCTACATTGTTAACAGAATCAGTGTTCTGAAGAAATCCATACTGTTAAGAGTTGTGATGGAGCACAAAGTCGCTGACTCTGTCACTTACCCCAGCAGCCACGGGTATCATTAGAAATATTGGTCTTGTAGTAAATCTTCCTTTGCTCCATCCAGGGTCATATTAGCAATATGTCCCATCTGGTTCATGGGGACGGGGACAACATGGGCCTGTGTGATTTCAAATACCAGGACTGAATTTAAACCCCAGTCCGTATCTGCCCCCAATTATACCAAAATCCGGTTTGCATTTGTGTGTTATGACCTACTTTTCCCCACCATACTGTAACCACTCCCTTGCATACTATGGGGGCAACTTATCAAAGCTTTTTTTCATTTCCCACTTTGTTGACACTGTAGCGGGACAGGAGTGTGACTGATGAGCAGCAATGTTTGCTACACCACAAATCTTGCTCCAGCAGGGGATGGAGAAAAATTTGGGGCAAGGCGCACATATCGTCTCACTCCATTACACGCCTCGTCAGATTCATTAACAGGCACGATGAATTAGTAGTGTCTTCTCCAAAACGACCAGTCATCAAGACCAGCGGGATAATCGCCAGTCTTGATTAATCGCCTCCTATATGTTTCGTGATTCAACAACGGAGAAAGGAACCTGCTAATGGACATTTAACTTTTGGGTCAGGAAGAGCCTATGATGTAAAAGGCAGCATGATTGAGTAAGCAAAAAGGGGTTAGGGAGAGCCCATAAAGTAACACCCGGCCACATCACAGGAAAATAGTATTAATTCCTGTCATTATATACAGTTATTGACAAAAGTATTGCCACCCTTGAAATTGTTCCGGACTATAAAATATTCCTCCAATAAAATTATTGCAATTACACATTTTTTGTTATACACATGTCTATTTTCTTTGTGTGTATTACAACAGCACAAAAAACAGAGAGAAAAAGGGGTAAAACAACTTTGTTTCTAACATGTCATGCTAGTTCAAACTCACCAGTGGCAAGTAACAGGTGTGGGCAGTATGAAAATCACTCCTGAAACCAGATAAAATTGGGAGAAGTTAACTCAATGTTTGCCATTTGTGTCTGTGTGTGGCCACACTAAGCATCAAGAACATAAAGAGGACAAGAGAACTGTCTGAGAACTTGAGAACCAAAATTGTTGAAAAATAACAGCAGTCTCAAGGTTACAAGTCCATCTCCAGAGATCTTGATGCTTCTTTGTCCACGATGCTCAACGTAATCAAGAAGTTTACAACTCATGGCACTGTAGCTAATCTCCATGAACATGGACGGCAGAGAAAAATTGATGAAAGATTGCAATGTAGGATAGTTTGGATGGTGGATAAACATTCCCAATCAAGTTCCAAAAAAATTAAAGCTGTCCGGCTGGCTCATGGTACATCAGTGTCAGTGTCAACTATCCGTTGATATTTGAATTAAATGAAACATTATGGCAGGGGACCCAGCAGGACCCCACTGCTGACACAGAGACATAAAAAATCTAGACTGCAATTAAGCAAAATCCTTCTGAGAAAACATCTTGTGCATAGATGAGACCAAGATAGAGCTTTTTGGAAAAGCACATCATTCTACTGTTTGCTGAAGATGGACTGAAGCCTACAAAGAAAAGAACACGTTACCTATAGTAGAGGATCAAAGATGTTTTGGGGTTATTGACTGTGTGCAAGGAATCATGAAATCTGAAGATTACCAAAGGATTTTGGGTCAAAATGTAGTGGCCAGGGTCACAAAGCTGGGTTTGCGTCATAGGTCTTTCAGAAATGGATGGAAACAAAGTGGCAGCATTGAGTCCGCATAAAAATTCCATTGAACACCAGTAGAGATATCTTAAAATTGCTGTTGAGAGAAGGCATCCTTCAAGTTGAGAGGTGTAAGGAGCTTTTTGATGGTTATAGGAAGTAATTGCAGTTATTTATTCCGAAGGGTGTGCAACCAAAAATTAAGTTGATAGTGCAAAAAATGTTGTCCGGACAATTTTGGGTTCTTTTTTTCTCTGTTTTTTTGTGTGTTGTTCCAATACACACAAAGGAAATAAACATGTGTATAACAGAACATGTGATTGCAATAATTGTTTTGCAAAAAATACTTCATTTTCGGAACATTTTCAAGGGTGCCAACATTTCTGCCCATTACTGCAAATGTGCATTTAATATTTTAAGCAATTGTGCATTTACACCAACCCATAGATATCTCTTATGTACAGTAACATATGGACAAATTGTATCAGCTAGGATTAGGGGCCCTACAGCTCTGTGATTATAATATATTATATATAATAAATAATTTCTATGTTCAATTCTCTATGATAAATCAAAACATGGATTTTTATTGTAAAATGATCCAGAATTAACCAAAACATCTAATTGGTTAAATCTCCTTTTTTCAAATCTCTAGTAGCGATTTTTATAACTGTTTCAATAGAATTTCATTAATCGCCATAACATCTGGAGATATATTATGCAGTTAATGAAAGTGAAATATGCTGCATAGAAGCACAGTCAACAGCTGCTCAGGTTTTTCAAATCTGGTTTGCTAAAATGAGTTATTAAGGTGCGAACTAAGGGAAGAAAAAAAAAGTGAAGGAGGAATATTTCTCCCGTTTACGGATTTGTTGAATCTTTCCATTTATCTGTGCCACACATACTGACTATATATTTATATACCACCACTGACGATGTAGTGTGGGTGTGAGTGAGACTCGGGATCTGGAAATAGCAATGAAGCTGCTAATTTTAATGTCACCCGGGAAGATTTGCCCGTTGTGTGTATTTACTAACACGTAGTAACAATTCTGCAGCAGCGGAGAAATAGGCCAGAGCTTTCACAGCCTATGATTTCTGAAGAATTCCTCGGCAATTCATGGAGCATAACCTGTAATACTATGAAACGAGGAGGAATTTAGCCTGGAACATGTAAAACAAAGCGTTTATTCCTAGAAGATCACGTCTTTCCTAACTTTGTGTGATGCCAGCCGCCAGTGCCCACACTCTTATTGTGAACAGGATCATTGTCAGCTGCTGTGATAGAGTGACAGCTGTTTTCTCTACCTGTCCCAATGCAACCTACAGCAGCAAACACCATAAATCATAGCTTTCTACATTGTAGCAGCTGACTTAGAGTCTACGATTCATCAAGGTGATCCCAGACTTGTATCCATCGCCTGTGTGTTAATTGATAGGAGATATCAATGGCTATCATGGCTCTGTACAGCACAGACAGCAGTTTAAAGGACCCAAGAATATTACTGTAAGGCTAGGGTCACACGCCTGGTTTTCTCTCATCAGACCGATTATGCCGATCGCACCCTGATCAGAGTGTGAGCATAGTGTGATCCAATTTTCTCTGATATGGAGAAGATGTGAAGAAAAGTTTCTCTTTCTCCATTCTCTCAGTCTGTGAAAAGTGGAGTCCAATTTTTTTGACCCATTAACTTGCATGGCTGTGTGCGATCTGATTTACGGATGCAAAGTGTGCATGCTGCAATTTTGTCCTAGGACAGACTTGGTCTGAGGGAAAAATCGGACATAGAATAACACTGATCCGAGTTCGATCCAATGTTTTGTTGCATCATACTCGGACCGAAAATACAGTCATATGCACCAGTCCAAAGTCTCTAACTTTATACTATGGCATAAAGTTTTTCAGGTTCTGTATACAGGCACATTAGGTTATTCTCCCCTAAGTGTTGTGCACGGCACCAATAGCTCCATAGTACTGAGTTACTGGATCTACCACTGTGACTGCAGCCCTACCATGTGCACTACTACAAAGCAAAGCCCCCCTGGCCGGCAGCCTGCTTACACTGAACAATAATCGTGAAATGAGCGCTTTTCACAACGCTCATTTACCATCATCTTGCAGTGTAAATGTCCGTTTAGTGATCCAATCCGTTTTCTTTTGAATGTTTTTTCAATGTTTACATGCAACTAAATTGTACCCTGAGCCTAAAAAAGGCAGATGGACTCCAATTGGGTTAAAAATCAATTGAGAAGCGTTCATGAGAAGCAAAACAAGAGTTTTAGAAATAAAAATTATAACAAAAGCCATTTACAAAATTGACTTATTGACAAAAATACATGCACTTCAGTTAAAAAACACAATGGCTCCTGAGTGCTCTATGCTGAACTAATAAACAGCTCGGGGCTCATATACTGTTCTTGCCTGGGGGCATCTGCAGACTTTGTCCACTCCTGAATAAAGAGTCACAGTGAAGAGCAGCATCCAGGTAGGTAGGTCATCAACATCAGATCCACGGGGGTCTGACACTGGTTTTCTTACATCTTGATTCCAATAGAGCTGAAAAGAAATTATGGTGGGGGGCTGGGTGATGGACGTAATCTGACATTGATGACCTACACTAAGGGCAGGTGCAGAAGGCCATGTCTTCTCTCATCCAAGAGGATTGAGTCGATTAAGCAAGTCACACTTTGATCAAACTCTGATCAGTGTTTGATCAGAGTGCGATCTGATTCTCACAGACAAGCAGAAAAAAGTTTCTCCAGCTTCTCCACTCAATCAGTCAGTGGAAATATGCATACATGTAATCTGAGTACAGCCTGATGGTTTCCATGGACTCACTTACTTGCATGGCTGAGTGCAATCCAAATATTGGATCAAACTCGGGCATGCTGCAATTTTTTCCTAGGACCGGAATCTGACATATGAATGGCCTCATAAAATAACATTGGTCAGGGTGCAATCCAATGTTGTGTTACATCTCACTCGGACCATTAGTACGATCATCTAAACCAGACCGAAGACAAATGCAGTTCAAAAAAAGAGGAAAGACATGTACACAAGATCAGGTTCACTTCTTAAATTTGAACAATATAAATATTTATTGAGTAACAAATAAAAAAGCCCACAAAAGACAAAAATATGTAAAATTGTACACACTGACCCACTGAGGAAGCCACCTCCTGTGATGATACACGTAGGGTCCTCTTTCCAATATAATGCTTTTTCTATGACAAATATTAGATCGCACTCGGACCGAAAATATGCTCGTCTGCACCTGCCCTAAGATAAATGATCCACATCTAAGCCTGGACAACTTCTTCATGACCTTGAAAAAATACAGTTTTTTTTGTGCATTTCTGTATTACATTTATTTTTATTTACCACCCTGTAAAAGGAAACATATGGGAGTATGTTAGGAGCAATGACAGTAATTGGGATTTACATCAAAAGTGCCGTATATATTGCCCCTTGGGAATATTACACTTGTGAGGTACAGTATATTAAAAGCTTTTACAACAAGACAGTGCATGTAAAGAGTCTTAAGACGCAGCCCTGCCATCAGGCGGTAGGAATTACTAGGCCTTTCTTGATGGCATAAAGCCTGCAACATCTATGGAAAAATTCTCAAAGCTACTGGAGATCCTGATGTGTACAGTACTATTAATCTAGAAAAGTAAATGTCTGCATGTCATACCACTATACTTCTATACAAGTGGCGCTGTGCCATTCCTCTGAAGCACAGATATTGCTAAACGGAATTGGATGCGTGCATTCCTCCACTCACACCCACCAAGTACTGGTAAGTTTACATTTTTCAAGCTTAATAATACTGCAAAGCTAATCTTAGACTAAAATTAGACCAATTGTGTTCAGGTGAAGAGTGTATTGAGTATTGAGTGTATGCTTTGACCGAATTTGTTAAATTTAGGAAGATTATGGGCAAATAATTTCTTCCATTGTGTCTGAGGTCTAAGGAGTAACGTTCCTCCTTGTGGAGAGTGACAAGCCAAGCCTGGCATGTCAGAGGGAGGAGACTTGTAAGCCATGCGTGCTCCTCTGGGAAATTACATATGCATATTTTATTGTGTCTGTAATAGTCAAATATACTAATCAGGAAAAATGGTTTGATCATCTCTGAAGAAATGGTCATATTTTTTTTTTACCTGAGTTGCGAAACCACTTGTAAGTATACAATGAAACAATGGCTTCTTTTTTTCTTTGACACGTGGTGTGTCACGACGCGGGGAGCCTTTAAGGGTTAATTTATCTCCTCTCACTCAACCTTTGTTTTAGGCGATAATGTGAGCATAAATCACACCCCGACCGAGTCCACGCACCCCATTTTTTAGCGCTGCTACCACCGCTTATCAACTACACTGGGTGTTGAGTCCCCAAAATATATTCCCTGATTTGCAAAACCACTTTGCTTACAATGAAACAATGGCTTCCACTTTTCTTTGACACATAGTGTAACTGGGATAGAAGGATTTTTCCCTAATGAAAATGTAGAAGAACAGAGCCGGTCTGGAAAGTGAGGTTTACTTTTTACTTATCCCACCCAACCCTTGGACATATACACATTAACTTGTGGAAAACCCTTTAATGCCATTATTTTAGAGGGTGTCTCTGGCCATACTCAGCACAATAAGCCCTAGCGAAGTGCATCAGGCAACACGCTGAGCTTTGATCTACGTAGATCATGTTCCTAAGAAGCACTTTCTAGTTGAAGGGTATCTTCTGGTGGTACGATACATTTTTTGACATAAGCCAGTTCATGTGTGAGACATCTGCAGTGCCCTTTGTAACTCAGATCAAAGGATTCGGTAATGGGTCCAAATAAATTCCTGAATGTACTGGAGCCAGCGATATTCACTTTGTGTTAGACAGAGCATCCATTTTGTGCATTTTCTGTATTTGCAGAAAGAATTGTGTATCTGTGAACCTTTTAAGAGGAAGCCTTGAGAAGATTGCTGCTTTAGTTAACATAGGTGGCCCTTTCCTCAGTTAAGAGCTCTAGCGCTACATTTTAATGGTACTTTAACAAATGGCTGCATGATTTCCTAGAACGTATACGAGTTTCTGCCACTTATTGAATTCATAGGTAAATCAGACGGCGTATTGTTCCTGGTACTTTCACATGTGATTCCAGCATTCTGTATTTATGTCATTTAGTTGTTAAAGGGCTTATGGAGAGCCGCATCAGATAATGTGACAGAACAAACCGAGTCTATAAAGGCTTATATTACCCATACAATCTATCCATCAATGCCAAGTCAAGAAGCAACATGCAAAGGCTTTTAGCTTTGTCAAATATATATTGAAAGCACTGCTCTTATAGAGAGTTATATCATGGTGTTAATGTCTCGGGGGGGCGCACAGTCTGTTCTTTGGGTTTAGCAAATGGTACAACTTGTTCAATAAAGACGCACTTTAAGAATATCAGAGCATTTGAAAGGCCCAGTGATGTAAAAAAGGCTTTCCTCCTTCAGCAGACACTTTTTTATGCAAACTTGGACAGCCGTAATTAATTCCGTATATCAAGGAACAAAAGTAAGACAAGGTAATGTATAAAGAGGACGCACAGGACAAAGGAGTAGATGCTTATCCAGCCTGCTAATGAAATACAGAGGAGGTGGCTGTGAGCGTATAATAGCGGTTCATAAGTTACACCTCAGAACGATGGAATGACTCTAACTTTAACCCTGCAATTCTTAGTAAACTAAACAAGGTCTGATCAATACCGGGCTGGCTTTTCTTTTTTGATAGGGGACTCTCACTTTTTTTTTTTAAAGAAAAGTAAATATTATATTGCGCTATTCCTACTTATGACATGACAGTGGGTGTGAATCTTCACGTTTCTGATTTTATACATTTCTCATGCTGTGCACAGTGGTATATGGTATCACTGGACCCAAGGTAACATGGACGAAGGTGCTGGTAGTGACGTAGAAAAAAAGGAGGAAGGCCAATTTGAGGTTAAAGCTTTGGTGCTGTTTGAAGGTTGTGAACAAAATATTACATTTAGCGATAAAGAGAACCAGTTCAGAAAATTGATTTTTTTTTCTCTAGTCTCATAGTTCACACAGAATCAGCATCATTAGTTTAGACACAACTAGTACTAAAATGATCAAATTAATTAAACCAGCTGAAGGGGAATTTGGTTGGGGACCAGGGTTGGAGAAAAAGAACATCCATGGGAATTAGAAAACCACTAGATATCACAGTATGGTGCAAGTTTTAGTTTTATGAAGACATAATAAGTACTCTTTATCACTTCTCAACTCAGTTTGTTTGACTTTTAAATAGGGAATAGTGGAAGCCACTTCCAAACTAACTATTGCACATTGAGTCTTAATTCTTTAATTAAAGTAAGCTCATGAGTTAAAGTAATTAATGAAATGCTAGGACTTTATTCATTACCTATATAATGTATTTGAACAAATGTCTTTTCAAAGGGGTTGTCCGCTACTCAAACAACTCCTTTAGAATCACTATGTTTCCCCTCCAGTAAAATAATAACACCTATGCTGAACTCCAGCACTGTTCCAGCAGATGCGGCACTGGCTCTCCTGGGGATCGCGTGACAATGCTGGCTTCACTTTCCACTCCTTCAAGACATCCAGAGGAAGTGAGAGCTGCTGCTGCTCTGTCACTTCCCCCAGTTGTCATTTTTGTCCATAGTAGAGGAGGGTGAAGGTAGCGCTGTTTGGTGTCAAGGATCTTGTGACATCACAATGTCACAGGGGCCCCGTAAACCAGTGTCGACACTACTGGACCGGCACAGGAGGTGAGCATAGGTGTTATTTCATTTGGGAAGAAAAATAGGGATTCAAAGGAGTAGTCCAAGTAGGGGATAACCCCTTTAACTATCATTAACATACCAAGCTTTTATTGTAAGTGTGCCGCACCATATTCAATAAAATCTGGGGTATATGCAGCCAATTTACAGTTTTCAGTATTTCCAAGAATATGCTACATGCTTTGCAGAATTCTTTAAATTAATCTTTCAATTTGAGGCAAACGTTAGAATTTTTTTCTGTCACAGGAGGAGAGAGTGTGGTAGTGATAAACCCTACTAAGGGATAATTAAGACTATTATATTATGCACCCAATTTCTATCTCACATATTGGTGTCATGATCTCTACTCACAGCATAATATATGCCTATGAGGCTGTAAGTTTGAGTCACTGGACATTACAGTTATCCGAATTAGCCCTAAGACAAATAAAGTTTCATGATTACTTTTTTAACTTGGTCCTCCATGTATGCCCTCTGCTGATATCTGTACCTTACTGTTGCTTAGCTCCTAACATAGTAAGACAAGATTAAGGAAACAATTGATATAGCTTTTGCGGTGTCTGAGAGACCAACACCTCATATACCTCCTTTCGGATCTCTTCAGTGTGGTGCAACTACATAGAGTATATGAATAAATCATAAGAATTTGCAAAGAATTAGTGCACTCACCAGATTCCTTTTGGTGTGTTTCTTTATTTCATAGTTAAAGTTACATCATAAAGTGCGGTGTGCAGGAGGACCCATATAAGCACAAGGAAGGCTCGAAACGGCCATAGTCTGTCTGGCTTTCACCTGTTAAACTTTATGATGTCACCTTAACTATGAAGTAAAGAAACACACCAGCAAGGATCCAATGAGTGCTCTAATTATTTGCAAATTCTTGTGACTTAGTTCCTAACTTATGTTTAGCAAGTTAGCAAGAAGTAGATAGCAATATGACTGCAGGCTCAGACTACACGAGGCTTCTTTGTAGTCTGTTCCCATGGAGACATTGATGACTGCATAGGAGCTGTATAGAAATCGCTAATAAAGTTTCTTTCTCATTCCAGATACATTGAAACTATAGGAAAAGCTTGGTTGCAAAGGTGGTCTTTCCATCATGAAACAATTAATGTTCATCTACCTGTACAAAAACTCTACAATCGACAAGGATGTTTGAATCTGTACACAGACGATAATTAGGTCGAATTTAGGTTCTCATTTCTAGAATACAAATATGTCCCAGCTCCAGAGCTAAACTAATCTTGAATTAGAATTAGTTAATACAGTAAAATCTATATTATAGCAACATTCTCCACCCCAATGTGTGATCATCATATCCCATTTTAGGTAAAGCTGCACAATATACCACAATCTGTCATTTTTCTTTTATGAGAAAAAGAGACAATGACTTATGTTGTGAGACTCTGTGATATGTTTTGTCACCTAAAATGATTAATTGCTGTCAATACACAGACTGGGGTAATGGTTTTCTCACGCTCTACATTGTTGCTATTTTGTAACTTACACTTCACCAAGCAAAAGACAAAGTATATTACCAAGAAGTCTATTCTGATGGAGCAACTAATTTGTATAATGTACTCGAATTTCCTCGACTGGAAACAGCTGTAGCTAATTTTCAGCTTCCATACTATTATACCTGTAAGCTTTTTCAGATTCTGGATGTAAATAAGAAGCTCCTCATTGATTGACAGTAAGATGAATATTAGAAAGTTATAAAACATTTCATTATACATTGAAGAATCTTCAGTTATTGAAGTTATGCAAGAATTTTTTTTACTATGGGTCTAAAAACGAACAGAGGCAACGACCTGCCTGTTGAACCCAGTGCCGGCTGAGAGCAGACAAATAACCCTCCAGTTTGTGATTCAGCTGCTCCATGTCAAAATAGCAGCTCTTCGTTCCGGCTGCTCTGTCAATGGGGCGTGACTGCTGGCATCATGCTGATGGACAGCCAACTTCCAGCTATTAGGCAGTGAGGAGCCAGCTTTTAATCAGTATTATATTGACAGGAAAAGAAGCCACTGAAGCAGTGGTTCTCAGCCTGGACAGTCGCATCTTGGCACCGTCCAGGTTGAAAACTATTAATCCCCCAGAAATGGATTACGGAGTGTAACAAAACAACTGAGAGGTGAGGGATATTGTTGTTTTGTTTTTTTTATTTAGATTTATTACAGGAGAATGACGGCTTCGGCGGAATAGGTGTTAGGTGAAAATAACTGTATTTGTTATTTTTAAATAAAAATGGAAAAGTGTGTCTTGTTTTATTTCTAATAAAGGACTTTATACTTGCTGTGTATGTATTTACCATATAACTATAGGATTTATAATGGAGAGGAGAGGTGTTTTATAGACACCTCTCCATTACTAAGCCGTGGGCTTGATGTCACCGAACAATACAAAGGTGACATCAACCCCACAAATATAAAACCCCACTTGCCCGGCAAAGCGCCAGAATTGGCATATGTAATAAATGTGCCTTTTCTGGGTGGCTGCGGGCTGCTATTTTTAAGCTGGGGGTCAAATATCCAAGGCCCCCTACTAGCCTGAGAATACCAGCCCCCAGCTGTCTGTGTTAACAAGACTGGTTGTCAAAAATGGGGGGGACCTCACACTGTTTTTTAAATTATTTAAATAATTAAAAAATACGGCGTGGGAAACCCTCTGTTCTTGATAACCAGCCTTGCTGAAGTTGACAGCTGAGGGTTGCAGCCCCCAGCTGTGAGTTTTGCCTGGTGGTTATCAAAAATACAAGGGAACCCACGCAGGTTTTTTTTTAAATTATTTACAGCGTAGGAACTGGCTAATGAATACTCCCATCCGCTGCTCCTGCTCTCACTGTTCTTAGTGGTAGCAGGTGTCGGATGAAGGGATCTGTAGTTCCATCAGCTAACACCAGTGACCGGAGTTAAACTTTATACCTCCGATCACAGCTGAGCACTCACGCTGTCTTCTGACAGTGTGGGAACCGTGGTTCTCTGACCGGTGGGGATAATTTCACTGCCGATCAGAAGCACTATGCTGATGTTTCCCACGCTGTCATACAGCGTGGTAAACACTGGCTTTTGTGCTGTGTATGTTTGGCTTTATTCGGCGATTAAATCGGCAAATATTGCAAATTCGGCGATCGTGAGCCTGAACCGAATATTAATATATTCGCTCATCTCTATCCGTAATTTGTCTGTACCAGCAATATTCAACATCGGACACAACAGGCAGGCAGTTATCTACTACCTTCCGGTTAATGCTTAGGAACATTGTTAAAAAATAAAGTCCAAGATAACCCCTTTAAATTCAATGTATTGAAGTTAAAATCTGATAAGAGTACTAGAGTACATGGGAGTGATGGAAAAATTATTGTTGTCCTAATTAAGACTGTCAGTTAACTTCTTATTTTTTAACATGCACTTTTGAATAATATTTTTCTCTTTTAGACCCTTGAACATTAGATGTGCCAAGATTGGGGTAAGTGGTTATAGAAACAACCTGCTGCAAATCAGATCTTCTGTATGATCACACTGTTACAAAGTAAAAAACAGATACCTGATCACTTATATGAATATGATATGTCATTTTGAACAGCCTTGTATAAGATGAAGCACTAGCTAAAACACATGGAGTCATCAGTCTACAACATAGTCCAAAATTCTAAAAAGTTTATTATATTATAAACAAAAGTAGGCATAAAAATACAGACATAAAGGATAAAAAGTCTAAAGCAGAGACTCCGGTATTTGGAGCTACTGGTTTAGATACAAGTAACAGGGCAGGGCAAAATGTTCCCCTATATAAGCAATTAATCCCATAAAGTGCTAGTGCATAAATGATGTTGAAATGTCTTCTATGACAAACGTATTTATTAGAAAAAGCCACAACAAAGAATAATAAGTAGTAATAGCATGTGACTGGTCATGATGTCTAAGACATGTCTATAGAAAGCCAAGATCACAGGAGGATTTTGTTAGAATTTTCAAATACCATGAAGTCTATGGATGGGATTTTCATAATCCATTTTGCAAGCAACAGAAAAAGATATACCCTCTTTTTTTAGGACTTGATTCTATTTATCAGATACGTGAAATCCACATCTGCACCTACATAACAAACAAAATAATAGGTCACATTTATGTGGCAGAAATCCCCCTGACCCGTCAATCCCATAAAGCGTTCTCTGTTCCCACTGCACTATTCTTTAAAAGTGGTCTCTGTTCTGGGGGATTTTACTTTACAACAATCATTAATTTTCTAACCCTCAATATTAGAAATCAGAATGTCAAATGTGTTAATAACTTCTAGAATGGATGACTGCCCTATTGTTGCGCCATCCTAACATTAAATGCATTGCTTTTCACTTATACAATAATAAAATGGAAAATTGCCAAGTGAAATTATTCTTTTTCAATCTAAGTTGTTTTTTTCTTTTTGTCCAAAGAAACAAAAATGCTTTTAGGATCTGATGGGCATTGTTGGTGAGCAGGTCTGAATAGCCATGAAAACCATCATTTTCATTCATCACTAGGCCAACAAAGCAATTATTTTACCTGGCAATTTTACCTTTCTTTTCTGCTATCTTTTGGAGATTGTGTGAATGTCTGTTTCGGGGAATGGACATGAAAATTCTTTGAAGAAAGCTGTAATTTTAAACATTTTAGTGTCGTAATGTAAGCAAATAAAAGTCAATACTTCATGAAATCTCAGGAGGTTTTTCCTTGATTCCCCAATGCTTTCTTTAAGCTCTCATGTGAACGGGTCCCTACTAGCAAACAGATCGGTCAATTTCATAAGTCGCCGACTTTCGGCAAAGTCGGGTTTTGTGAAACCCGAGCCGATCTCAGTGTGGGATCAGCCATGCGGTCGGCGATCTTCGCGCCAAAGTCGCGTTTCATATGACGCTTTAACCGCCATTTTTTCAGCCAATGAAGGAGTGTGGGCAGCGTGATGACATAGGTCTCGTCTTGCTTTGTGCGGCGTCACAGGGGGTGGGGGTATAAACGCCATCTTACCATTTTGGATGTAGTGATTTACACAGTCCGAGGAATGTAGTGATTTACACTGTCCGAGGAGAGAGAGAGAGCGAGAGAGAGAGAGAGAGAGAGATAAGCAAAAAAAAAAAATATCCCCATTGACTTGCATTGGGTTTCGTGTTTCGGTCGGCCCCCCGACTTTTCACAATAATCGGCCGATTTCACACGGCCGATTTCACGAAACCTGACTCAATCCTAAAAAAGTAAAGTCGCTCAACCCTAGTCCCTACATGTAGATGATATGGCCTGGACTACACAGCAGATTTCTAGGTGGCCACATGACTACAAGCTCTCATCGTGTATATATTTTGGCTTTGTGCTCATGAAGAGGGGGCTACTATATAAAAACTTGATGTACGCCTTACCCTTGAACAAGGGTGACAACATCTAAGTCTTCATATTGTAAATTGTGAAGGTTTAGTCTATTTAATATATACATTAACAGATACATGGCAGGAGTCTGCTATCCAGGTATGAATCACCTGATTTAATCGGTTTTCAAGGGACTATAAATTACTGTTAAATGGACCTGATTACCTAAAAATTATAAAAGAAATAAACTTACTGATGAACCTCACTTTCCATTTCAAACCTTACCCGCTTCTTACTGGCTTCTGGTTCCTCGTCCTGTCTGCAGCACACTGGATATGGCTGGAAATGCCAGCTCAGCTAATCACAGGGCCAGATCAGCAGTGTTACCAGCTGATAGTGAGAGAGTATTTCTGGCCATTCCCCCTGTGTCGAGAATGAGACAAGGAAGCACGGGACATGGGGAACAGGCAAGGAGTGGTGCAAAATCTTGGTGTGATAGGTAAAAGAAAGCATAATCAATTTTAAGTAGTCAGACCCCTTCTAAGAATAACCTATATTCCATGGAAAACCCCTTTTAAGGGGTTGTCCACTACTAGGACAACCCCTTCTTTAACGAACTGTTCGGCCCCATAAAATAATAAAGCCTATGCTCATCTCCCTTGCCGACTCCATTTTAGAAGTGTCGGTACTCGTGTGTTATGTTCCGGTGGTAGGATCACAAAACTGACCTGACATATAAACCGGAGTATAAGGACAAGTTCTGGGGATGTGGAAGCTATACTGACCGCAATCCTGATCCTATCCAAACACACTAAAGGCAGCCGTGGAGCGTTACCTAAAAACCTAGACGCCTCATCACAGCCTGAGAAACTGGCTACCCCAGAGAGAAAGCAAAGACCTTACTTGCCTCAGGGAAATAACCCCAAAGTTTTAGACAGCCCCCCACAAATAATAACGGTGAGTTAAGGGGAAAATACAAACGTAGAAATGAAACAGGTTTAGCAAATGAGGCCCGCTTACACTAGATAGGCAGAAGATAGCTAGGAATCTATGCGGTCAGTACAAAAACTATCAAAAACGAACCACGCAGAGAATACAAGAACCCCCACACCAACTCACGATGTGAGGGGCGCACTCTGCACCCCAGAACTAACCAGCAAGCGAAAAATCACATTAAAGCAAGCTGGACTGAACTCATCATATACTGAGAAACGTTTTCAAGGAAATAATGAGCAAAATGAACAAGCAAGACTTAGCTTCTCCAGCAGGAGACAGGTCACAAGGGAGGTCCAGGAGAGATCAGAATCAGGACTGAGTACAACGACAGCAGGCAACAAGTGAAGGTCCAGGTGAGTTAAATAGGAACAGCATAGCAGGAAATGAGGCAGCTGAGCCCAGCCACAGACCAGCCATATCACTAAAGGCCACCAGAGGGAGCCCAAGAACAAACTCACACAGTACCACTCATGACCACAGGAGGGAGCCCAAGAACGGAATTCACAACACTCGTGGCTGTGATGCAGTGGAATTACATCACGGTCTCCACCTTCAGACAAACTGAACATGAAGAGGAAGTCCAGGCTGCAACTGATTCCGGACTTCCTCTTCATGTTTAATTTGTACGAAGGAGGAGACAGGGACACCAGTGCTGATTGGGTACCAGTGTCACATGTCACAACACTGCATCACAGCCCCAGGGAGACCGAGCGCCAACACCGCGAAAACAGCACAGACACGGGAGCTGAGTATAAGCTTTATTACTTTATCGGGGCAGAACATTTAGTTTAGGAAGCATCATGGTCCACCAAATATGTTAGCATAGCTCCTGCACACCATTTCTTTAGACTACTCACTCAGGATTCTGGGATTAATAATATACGTTATCTCAGTCTTTCATTAAATTCATTACTGCCTTAGACAACAAAGGATGTGTGATTCAGCCTTTTTACCACCTTATATCACCAGGTATGTTGGCATTAACCTTTCCATTGCCCCTAGATCACAAAAGATGCTGGCATTAATCCAATACAGTAAAGAAGATTTTGTCTCGTTGGGCAACCATGCTGGAGAGAATAATTTGCTTATATCAAAAGTGTACACTGACCGAGCTTTTTTATACAGTTTATATTACTCACATATATGGCACATGAAAATGTGTAAAAACTCAAGAGGCTCGCTCTACTTATTTACAGCTAAAATTTCATTAAAGTAAGAGTTATGCAAAAAAAAAAATGTTAGTAATGTCTAGTTACTTATTTCAGCTGCCTTAAGAAAATAAGTTAAAGGGGTTTTCCATTTTCGGAAATATCTTGTCTCAAGGCTGCAGTGTGTTTAAAAAAAACCCCCACAAAATGTGCTTCACGCACTCTCCCTAATCCAGCTCTGAGTCTCCGCTGCTGATCCAGATATCTATTATCCCCTGCGGTGCCAACGTTACATCGACAGACAGCACTGCAGCCAATAAGAGCGATCAGTTATTGACTGCAGCGCTGGCGATGTGTCATCAGCACTGCAGACGATAACCGATACCTAAAGGACTGGTAAACAATCAGTGCTTAGACCCGGAGAGGGTGCAGCCAGGCAGAGGATATTTGCAAAAACCCCAAAACACCAGTAAGTACCGTAGATCTATGTTAAATGATCATTGTTCACAATATATATATTTTTTGCAAGGTTAAATATTTCCAGCTTATAGTATTTAGTTTCCAGTGAATCATGTCCACGTGTCTTTCAGAGAAAATCTGGCATGATCCATTGAAGATCGGTATTTAAAAGCTTTGGCTTCTTGCTTCACAATTTCCATGCATGGGCCCAATGATGAGCACCAATTCATGTGTATTTGGGCAGTATGCATTTTTCAGAAGCATCCATCCAGAATTACAGTTGAAGTCTCCCTACTGTGCAGATCGTGCATTTTGGAAAAGAGCAATTCAGGTCAGCTGTCAATTATTAAATGTCTGATATCTAAATAATGTGGGCTGCAGAGCATACTTAACTAAAGATGTAATAAAATCAGCACTGGTTTCTTCAAACAAACCAGCTGGGTTAAAAGAAAAAGCATCATCCTTCCAATGAGTACTGTACAAGAGAAAATAGATTTTTAGGGAATGAATGATCAAAAGAAAAAATGGCAATATTTCAAACAAGCTCTTCATTTGAATTCTTACCAGCAATAATGAACTTGGATAACACAATTGTTAACCTATATACTGTATATTCCTATATTCAGAATAGTCCTATATATTCCTGCTATTGTCAAATAATCTACTCTAGGTTGCAAAGATTGTTGTAGATAATGTAAAGCTATATCCAACTATTAATCTCTGCCCCTCAGCTCACCCTGCAGTGGGTTGAGGTTTGCACACTACATTTCACATACACACTGCTGCACAGAGCACAAGCTTTTCTGCATATTTGAATGATCTATATAATTCTATATAGTTTCTGCTAGGTATGATCTAGCTTCCTTTGTGATGCCTAGACAAGTATCATGGGACATATAGTTCCCAGAACTAAAAGCTGCAAATATTGATTTTAAAAAATCAAGGTGTTAGGACTGGCAGAACGCACCAAATAATTATAAGGATGGTATAAGGTGCGTTCGCAGCCCGGGGTCCACCGTGCAGAGATGGAACCTGCTGCTGAGTAATGACGGACTATATGGTGGTATAGTGTGGATACACACACGAGTTAGCTTCACCCGGTATGAAGGAAGCGAACCCTGTTGCATCACAGGGCCGCGGTACCGCACAAAGAGCGCACGTAAAGAGTCACAGAACTCTGTCCCAAGACTAAGGGAAAGAGTTCCTCTAGACCTCTTGTGCTCGACACCGCTACTGGGGTGTCAGAGATAATTTAACTAAGAATTAATTGCACAAGAGTGCATGCAGCATTGTTCTGGCGGAGGCCACTAACCACCCAACCTTGGCCAGGAAAGTGCACTATTAGCGCACTGCGCCGCACTGGCTAAGAGACGCAGTATCGTGTGCTAAATGTGTGGGATAGCACTGTCATGCGCTAGGTAGCTTCCACCATTCGCAAACAGTCAACAACACTAGGGATGGGAATGATTCGGAACTTTCATCCATTGACAGGCATACAACCACACACACACGTTTGCAAGTTTAAACTAGTGCATGGCCGAGCAGTCATGCGAACCTTTTATAGTAGTAGAGCTCCGGGATCTTCCTGATGGTCAATAGGAGCCGCAACAGGACCTGAGCATGTGACCAACGACCTCCAGTGGGAGATCATCTCATGGGCATGCTCAGTATGAGAAAAGCAGGACTTAGTCCCTGAAAGGCCTGCTCACTGCTGCTCAGTGCTGGCTACAAAGGCAGAGCCTGGAAAGGCAGTAGTTACCAAGCGCACAGTATCAGATTGAGCCAGACACTGGGACTGACCTCTCCGCTGAGCAGGTTCCACTGTGGCTGGAGGAGAATGGGAGACCGCAGTGGACATGGTTCGAGATTCCCCCTGTGCAGCGGCAGGAACTCGACACCTAACACAAGGTACACAAACTTGATTATTCTCTTTTCAAAAGGAACATAACATTAAAAAAAACTACAATTTTGTCTATGTCATGTGTGGTGAGTATTCAATGTGTTTTCTGAGATTTATGTTTCAAGGGTAAATATTTTTAAAACTAGATGGTAGCCCGATTCTAACACATCGGGTATTCTAGAATATGTATGTAGTTTATTTATGAAGATTTTAGAATAATGCAATGAATACACAGGATTCGGCCGGCTGCGACCAATTAGCGAAGAGTGATTCAAATCCCATGCCAATTCGCGGCCGGACTGCGCCTGTCGCTGATTGCTCGCGGCCGGCCATGTAGTATATAACAGCCCACGTAGTAAATAGCACAGCCACGTAGTATATTGCACAGCCATGTAGTATATTGCACAGCCACGTAGTATATAGCACAGCCACGTAGTATAAAGCACAGCCCACGGAGTATATAGCACAGCCCACAGAGTATATAGCACAGCCACGTAGAATATAACACAGCCCACGGAGTATATAGCACAGCCACATAGTATATAGCCCAGCCCACGGAGTGTATAACAGCCCACACAGCATATAACAGCCACGTAGTTTATAACAGCCCACGTAGCATATAACACAGCTCACGTAGTATATAACACAGCCCACCTATTTGTGCACCAGAACAAGAGCTCTCTTATCAAAAGGCTTTGTGTCAGTTTGTCATCAGCCTACACAGCTGCATAAACTAGTTTGGTAATCATTTTTTTATTTCTAGGTTTAATCCAATCTTCAGGTAGAAAATACATTGACATCTAACAGACACAACTTCCAATATCTTAGTAGCAGCCATTGGTTCTACGCTGACGTACTGAACTTTCTTCATATGTCACTCTCTAATCTTACAGCTTAACAAGATGAGCACTAGTACCAAACCACAGACACACACCAATTACTCTCTTTCAAATTGCTGTCTAGAAGAGATAGTATACTGAGCAATATGGAATCATTACCTAGAAACCCAAGCAGAGCTACTTATCGTAAACTGCACAATGTCGCACAATTAATATTTGCAGCTCAATAGTTGGACATTTCTGGGTTTTTGAATCAGAACTCAGGTGTTATATAACAGAATTGAAAAAAAAATCCAGTTTACACATTCTGTGGCTTTTTTAGCATTTTCCTCATTTACACACAGAAAAATTGCAGGAAACTGGATATAAAAAACAACAATTTCGGGCAAGGTAAGGTAAGATGTGGACATGCTATTGTGATTAAATAAGATCTAACTTCTGACTAAATACACTATATGGACAAATGTGTTGGGAAAACCTACAGTGGCATGTAAAAGTTTGGGCAACCCGATCAAAATTACTGTTATAGTGAACTGTTAAGCAAGTTGAAAATGAAATGATCACTAAAAGAGCGAAAGTTAAAGATGACACATTTCTTTAGCATTTTAGGAAAAAAAATCTATATATGTATAGTGTAATTTTTTTACATTTTAAAAATTAACAAAAGGAAAATGGGCTGATGCAAAAGTTTGGCACCCTTGGAGATTTGTGTGCTCAGAAAACTTTGACCAAGGTTTGTGACCTTAATTAGCCTGTTAGGTTTATGGCTTGTTCACTAGCATAATTAGGGAAGGCCAGGTGATGCAAATTTCACAGCTTTTTAAAAACCCAGCCTCCTCTAACCTTGTGTGACAAAACAGCAGCTATGGTTTTTTTTACACAGCTGCCTAGCACTCTGAAAACTAATATGGTGGAGGCCCACAAAGCAGGAGAAGATTATAAGAAGATAGCAACAGGGACAGTGGAGGTCAAGATAAGTTCTGGAAGACAAAGCAAAATTTAAGTGAGAGCTACTCCTAGAATTGCTAGATAAGCAAATCAGAATCTCTGCTTGACTGCAAAAGACCTTCAGAAAGATTTAGCAGACTCTGGAGTTGCGGTACATTGTTCTACTGCTCAGAGACACCTGTACAAATATGGCCTTCATAGACGATTTATCAGAAAAAAAAACTCTCCCAAGTCAGAAGTATGCAAAAGGATATCTAAACAAGCCTGCCGCATTTTGGAAATAAGTCCTGTGGACCGATGAAGCTAATATGGAACTCTTTAACCACAATAATCAAAGGTATGTGTGGAGAAAAAAGGGCACAGAATTTCAAGAGAAGAACATCTTGCCAATAGTGATGGGCGAACCCCCCGATGTTCAGGATCGGCGGATTATTAATTTCATGTTTTCTTTTAAAGCAGCCTGGACCCGAACTGTAACAAGGGTTTCCCATGGAAACCCGTATTCGGGACCTTGTGACCGAACTTTACAGTTTGGGTTCCCATCCCTACTTGCCAACTATTAAGCATGGGGGGTGATTGATCATCATGCTTTTGTGTTGTGTTGCAGCCAATGGCACAGAGAACATTTCACGGGTAGAGGCAAGAATGGATTCAATGAAATTTCAACAAATTCTTGATGAAAACATAACACCATCTGTAAAATAGCTGAAGTTGAAAAGAGGATGGCTTCTACAAATGAATAATGATCATAAAACACACATCAAAATCCACAATAGGCTACCTCACAAGGCGAAAGCTGAAGGTTTTACAATGTCCCTCACAGTCCCCTGATCTGAACAACATTGAAAATCTGTGGCTATACTTCAAAATAACAGTGCATGCAAGAAGACCAAGGAATCTCACAGAACTGGAAGAATTTTGCAATGAGGAAGGGATGAAAATCCCTCAAACAAGAATTGAAAGTCTCTTGGCTGGTTATAAAAAGCGTTTACAAGCTGCTATACTTAAAAAAGGTGGTGGTACTATGTACTATCCATGCAGAGCGTCAAGGCGCCAAAACTTTGAACATTTTCCTTTTTGTCTAAAATATGAAGGAAATGTGCCATTGTTAACGTTAGCCCTTTTATAGATATTTTAGTTTTTAACTTGATTAACTGTTTACAGTAACAATAATTTTGACCAGGGGTGCTCAATCTTTTACATGCCACTGTACATATTAACACATCTCATTTTAAATCCATTTTCATTAATATAGAATTGGTTCCACTAAAACAGCTTCCACTCTTTTGGGAAGACGTTCTACAGGGTTTCGGAGATTGTCTGTGGAAATTTTTGCACATTCATCCAGAAGAGAATTTGGGACGTCAGACACTGGTGTTGGATGAGAGATCATGGTGCGCAATCTCTGTTATATTTCATTGCATGTTCAAAGGAGTGGAGGTCAGGTCTCTGCAGCAGTCAAATTCTTCTACACCAAATTCAACCAACCATGGCTTTACAGACCTTGCTTTGTTTGGTAGGACACAATCATACTGGAATAGAAAAGGGCCTTCCCCAAACTTTTCCCACAAAGTTGGAAGCATACATTTGTCCAAAATGTCTTGGTATGCTGAAACAATAACATTTCCCTTTACTGAAATCTGAAAAGGAACCCTATAGCATTATCCTTCCACCACCAAAGTTTACAGTTGACACAATGCGGTCAGATAGGTAACATTCTCATGGCATTCACCAAACTGTTATGATCCTTAGTGGTTGAGGATCACAAATTACTCCAGCTAAGTAACAAACATAGGACAAGCTCTAGGGAGGTGGCAAACTGGACTGACCGCAAATCTGAACCTATCCAAACACACTAGAAGTAGCCAGTGAACGTGCCTAAAAATCCTAGACGTCTCGAGCCAGCCTGAAGAACTAACTACCCCTAGAGAGAAAGAAAGACCTCTCTTGCCTCCAGAGAAATAATCCCCAAAGATATAGAAGCCCCCAACAAATAATAACGGTGAGGTAAGAGGAAGGCACATACACAGGGGTGAAAGCAGATTCAGAAAATGAGGCCCACTAATACTAGATAGCAGAAAATAGAAAAAGGGAATCTATGCGGTCAGTAAAAAACCCTTACAAAATATCCACTCTGAGATTTCAAGAACCCCCACACCAACTAACGGTGTGGGGGGAGAAACTCAGTCCCCTAGAGCAACCAGCAAGCAAGGAAATCACATTTTAGCGAGCTGGACAAAAAACATAATGAACGCTGATAATCAAAAAATGATCAAACAAAAACTTAGCTTGTCTTGGAGAGACTGGGAGCAAGGTAGACACAAGGAATCTGAAGAGCACTGAATACATTGATAGCAGGCAAGGAACTGAGTATCCAGGTGAGCTAAATAGGAAAACAACCAGGATAACGAACCAGCTGATGCTGCAACCTGCAGAAAGACAACACTACACAGTACCGCTTGTGACCACTAGAGGGAGCCCAAAAATAGAGTTCACAACAGTACCCCCCCTCGAGGAGGGGTCACCGAACCCTCATCAAGACCCCCAGGGTGATCAGGATGAGCCGTGTGGAAGGCACGAACCAAATCGGCCGCATGAACATCAGAGGCGACAACCCAGGAATTATCCTCCTGACCATAGCCCTTCCACTTAACCAAATACTGAAGCCTCCGTCTAGAGATACGAGAATCCAAAATCTTCTCCACCACGTACTCCAATTCGCCCTCAACCAGCACCGGAGCAGGAGGCTCAACAGAAGGAACCACAGGTACCACATACCTCCGCAACAAAGACCTATGGAACACATTATGAATGGCAAACGATGCTGGGAGATCCAAACGAAAAGACACCGGGTTAAGGATTTCCAAGATCTTATAAGGACCGATGAAGCGAGGCTTGAATTTAGGAGAGGAGACCTTCATAGGAACATACCGAGAAGACAGCCACACCAAATCCCCAACACGAAGTCGGGGACCCACACCGCGGCGGCGGTTGGCAAAGCGCTGAGCCTTCTCCTGTGACAACCTCAAATTGTCCACCACATGGTTCCAAATCTGCTGCAACCTATCCACCACAGAATCCACCCCAGGACAGTCAGACGGCTCAACCTGACCCGAGGAAAAACGAGGATGGAAACCAGAATTGCAGAAAAAAGGCGAAGCAAAAGTAGCAGAACTAGCCCGATTATTAAGGGCAAACTCGGCCAAAGGCAAAAAAGTCACCCAATCATCCTGATCAGCAGAAACAAAACATCTCAAATAAGTTTCCAACGTCTGATTAGTTCACTCGGTTTGGCCATTAGTCTGAGGATGGAAGGCCGACGAAAAAGACAAATCAATGCCCATCTTAGCACAAAAAGTCTGCCAAAACCTGGACACAAACTGGGATCCTCTATCAGACACAATATTTTCAGGAATGCCGTGCAAGCGAACCACATTCTGAAAAAATAGAGGAACCAAATCGGAGGAAGAAGGCAACTTAGGCAAGGGCACCAAATGGACCATCTTGGAAAAACGATCACACACCACCCAGATGACAGACATTTTCTGAGATACTGGAAGATCCGAAATAAAATCCATGGAAATGTGCGTCCAAGGCCTTTTCGGAACAGGCAAAGGCAAAAGCAAACCGCTGGCACAAGAACAGCAAGGCTTAGCCCGAGCACAAATCCCACAAGACTGCACAAAGGAACGCACATCCCGCGACAAGGAAGGCCACCAGAAGGACCTAGCCACCAAATCTCTGGTACCAAAAATCCCAGGATGACCCGCCAACACCGAAGAATGAACCTCGGAAATAACTCTGCTGGTCCATCTATCCGGGACAAACAGTCTCTCTGGTGGACAACGGTCAGGTCTATCCGCCTGAAATTTCTGCAGCAATCGTCGCAAATCTGGGGAAATGGCAGACAAAATCACTCCCTCTCTGAGAATACCAGCCAGCTCAGAAACTCCCGGAGAGTCAGGCACAAAACTCCTAGAAAGTGCATCAGCTTTCACGTTCTTCGAACCAGGCAGGTATGAGACCACGAAGTTGAAACGGGAGAAAAACAACGACCAACGAGCCTGTCTAGGATTCAGGCGCTTGGCAGATTCAAGGTAAATCAGATTTTTGTGATCAGTCAAGACCACCACACGATGTTTAGCTCCTTCGAGCCAATGTCGCCACTCCTCAAATGCCCACTTCATAGCCAACAACTCCCGATTACCAACATCATAATTCCGCTCGGCAGGCGAAAACTTTCTTGAAAAGAAAGCACATGGCTTCATCACAGAGCCCTCAGAGCTTCTCTGCGACAAAACAGCCCCTGCTCCAATCTCAGAAGCATCAACCTCGACCTGGAAGGGGAGAGAGACATCTGGCTGACATAAGACTGGAGCTGAAGAAAACCGGAGCTTCAGCTCCCGAAAGGCCTCCACGGCCGCAGGAGACCAATTACTCACATCGGAACCCTTCTTGGTCAAATCCGTCAAAGGTTTAACCACGCTAGAAAAATTAGCGATGAAACGACGGTAAAAATTAGCAAAACCCAAGAACTTCTGAAGACTCTTAACAGACGTGGGCTGAGTCCAGTCATGAATAGCCTGGACCTTGACTGGGTCCATCTCCACAGTAGAAGGAGAAAAAATAAAACCCAAAAAGGAGACCTTCTGTACTCCGAAGAGGCATTTTGAGCCCTTCACAAATAAAGCATTAGCACGCAGGACCTGAAACACCATCCTGACCTGCTTCACATGGGACTCCCAATCAACAGAAAAGACCAAAATGTCATCCAGATAAACAATCATAAATTTATCCAGATATTCTCGGAAGATGTCATGCATGAAGGACTGAAACACAGAAGGAGCATTAGAGAGTCCAAAAGGCATCACTAAGTACTCAAAATGGCCTTCGGGCGTATTAAATGCTGTTTTCCATTCATCTCCCTGCTTAATGCGCACAAGGTTATACGCACCACGGAGATCTATCTTGGTGAACCAACTGGCACCCTTAATCCGAGCAAACAAATCAGACAATAGTGGCAAAGGATACTGAAATTTGACTGTAATTTTATTCAGAAGACGATAATCTATACAAGGTCTCAAAGAACCGTCCTTCTTGGCCACAAAAAAAAACCCTGCACCAAGAGGGGAAGAGGATGGGCGAATATGTCCCTTCTCCAAAGACTCCTTTATATAACTCCGCATCGCGGCATGCTCTGGTATAGACAAATTAAAAAGTCGTCCCTTAGGGAATTTACTACCAGGAATTAAATTTATAGCACAGTCACAATCCCTATGAGGGGGCAGGGCACTGGACCTGGGCTCATCAAATACATCCTGGTAGTCAGACAAAAACTCAGGGACCTCAGAAGGAGTGGAAGAAGCAATAGACACCAACAGAGTATCGCCATGAATTCCCTGACAACCCCAACTTGACACAGACATAGCTTTCCAATCTAAAACTGGATTATGAGCTTGCAGCCATGGCAGACCCAAAACGACAACATCATGCAAATTATGCAGAACAAGAAAACGAATCACCTCCTGATGTACGGGAGTCATGCACATGGTCATTTGCGTCCAATACTGAGGCTTATTCTCAGCCAATGGCGTAGCATCAATTCCCCTCAGAGGAATAGGAAATTCCAAAGGCTCCAGGACAAAACCACAGCGCCTGGCAAATGACAAATCCATCAGATTCAAGGCAGCACCCGAATCCACAAAAGCCATAACCGGGTAGGACGACAAAGAACAAATCAAAGTAACAGACAAAATAAATTTAGGCTGTATAGTACCAATGGTGACAGGTTTAGCGATTTTTTTTAAGCGTTTAGAGCATGCTGAGATAACATGAGTAGAATCACCACAGTAAAAGCACAACCCATTTTGACGTCTATGACTTTGTCGCTCAATTCTGGTCAGAGTTCGGTCACATTGCATAGACTCAGGTCTCTGTCCAGAAAATACCGCCAAAGGATGAGCAGATTTGCGCTCCCGCAAACGCCGATCAACCTGAATGGCTAAAGCCATAGAATCACTCAGACTTGTAGGGGTGGGAAACCCCACCATAACATTCTTAACGGCCTCAGAAAGACCTTCTCTGAAATTTGCAGCCAGGGCACACTCATTCCATTGAGTAAGCACCGACCATTTCCGAAATTTTTGACAATACACCTCTGCTTCATCCTGACCTTGAGAGATAGCCAGCAACGCTTTTTCTGCCTGATTCTCAAGATTAGGCTCCTCATAAAGCAGTCCAAGAGCCAGAAAAAATGCATCTACATTAAGCAATGCAGGATCTCCTGGCGCCAGAGAGAAAGCCCAATCTTGAGGTTCGCCACGCAACAAGGAGATAACAATTTTAACTTGCTGAGCGGAATCACCAGAGGAACGAGGTCTCAGAGATAGAAATAACTTACAATTATTCTCAAAATTTAGAAACCTAGATCTATCTCCAGAAAACAATTCAGGAATGGGTATCTTTGGTTCTGACATAGGGCTATGAATAACAAAATCCTGAATACTTTGCACCCGTGCAGTAAGATGATCCACACTAGAAGTCAGAGTCTGAACATCCATGTCTGCAGCTGAGCTCAAAACCACCCAGAGTTCAAGGGGATGAAAGAAGCTAAACAGACTGCAGCAAAGGAAAAGCGGGAGGAAAAAAAAAAAAAACGTACTCAGGTCTTATCCCACTTCTGCGATGCATTAAACACTTTTTGGCCTGCTATACTGTTATGATCCTTAGTGGTTGAGGATCACAAATTACTCCAGCTAAGTAACAAACATAGGACAAGCTCTAGGGAGGTGGCAAACTGGACTGACCGCAAATCTGAACCTATCCAAACACACTAGAAGTAGCCAGTGAACGTGCCTAAAAATCCTAGACGTCTCGAGCCAGCCTGAGGAACTAACTACCCCTAGAGAGAAAGAAAGACCTCTCTTGCCTCCAGAGAAATAATCCCCAAAGATATAGAAGCCCCCAACAAATAATAACGGTGAGGTAAGAGGAAGGCACATACACAAGGGTGAAAGCAGATTCAGCAAATGAGGCCCACTAATACTAGATAGCAGAAAATAGAAAAGGGAATCTATGCGGTCAGTAAAAAACCCTTACAAAATATCCACTCTGAGATTTCAAGAACCCCCACACCAACTAACGGTGTGGGGGGAGAAACTCAGTCCCCTAGAGCAACCAGCAAGCGAGGAAATCACATTTTAGCGAGCTGGACAAAAAACATAATGAACGCTGATAATCAAAAAATGATCAAACAAAAACTTAGCTTGTCTTGGAGAGACTGGGAGCAAGGTAGACACAAGGAATCTGAAGAGCACTGAATACATTGATAGCAGGCAAGGAACTGAGTATCCAGGTGAGCTAAATAGGAAACCAACCAGGATAACGAACCAGCTGATGCTGCAACCTGCAGAAAGACAACACTACACAGTACCGCTTGTGGCCACTAGAGGGAGCCCAAAAATAGAGTTCACAACACTAAACCCAGACTTATCCATCAAATTGATATCAAAGCATGTGTCATCACTCCATGGAAGACATTTTCACTGCTCTAGTGTCTAGTTGCAGCATGCTTTACACTACTTTATCTGATCTTTGGCATTGTGCTGGTAATGTAAGGCATACATGTTGATGCCTGGCCATGGAAACCTATAACTTGAAGCTCCCAGAAGTGTTTTTGATGAGTTTAATGCCAGAGGAAGTTTTGAACTCAGATCATTGGTGGCTTTTATCCACTCGTTGACCCCTCTTTGTAAGTATACATGCTTTGCTACTTTGTGGCTGAGTTAATGTGGTTCCTAAAAGTTTTCATTTTTCGATAATATCACTCACAGTTGATTGTGGAACATTAGTAAAGGAAGAAGAAATTTCACAAACTGCCTTATTTCAATGGTGGCATTCATGGTATCAAGCTCAAAGTTAAGGTACTGTCACACAATGCCATTTTGATCGCTACGACGGCACGATCCGTGACGTCGCAGCGATCATATGATTATCGCTCCAGCGTCGTAGACTGCGGTCACACGTTGCAATCACGGCGCTGGAGCGATGCCGAAGTCCCCGGGTAACCAGGGTAAACATCGGGTTACTAAGCGCAGGGCCGCGCTTAGTAACCCGATGTTTACCCTGGTTACCAGCGTAAACGTAAAAAAAACAAACAGTACATACTTACATTCCGGTGTCTGTCCTCCGGCGTCTCAGCTTCTCTGCACTGTGTAAGCACAGCAGCCGGAAAGCACAGCGGTGACGTCAGACGTCACCGCTGTGCTCGCTTTCCGGCCGGCAGGCGCTCACAGTGCAGAGAAGCTGAGACGCCGGAGGACAGACACCGGAATGTAAGTATGTACTGTTTGTTTTTTTTACTTTTACGCTGGTAACCAGGGTAAACATCGGGTTACTAAGCGCGGCCCTGCGCTTAGTTACCCGATGTTTACCCTGGTTACAAGCGAACACATCGCTGGATCGCTGTCACACACAACGATCCAGCGATGTCAGCGGGAGATCCAGCGACGAAAGAAAGTTCCATACGATCTGCTACGACGTACGATTCTCAGCAGGATCCCTGATCGCTGCTGCGTGTCAGACACTGCGATATCGTATGGATATCGCTGGAACGTCACGGATCGTACGGTCGTAGCGATCAAAGTGTGACTGTGTGATGGTACCCTTAGTGAGCTCTTTAGGACGACCCATTATTTAACAAACAATAGTAAAGGAAGCCCAAATGGCGAGGGGCAGCATATTATACACCTGTGGCAATGAGGCTAAATGAAAAACATGAATTCAATGATTAGGAGATGTGTTCTGATAGTTTCGTCCCTATTATCAGCGATTGTAACTGCATGATGAAGGTAAAGATCTGTTACGTCAGCTACAGCACCATTTTGTAGCCCCTATTTGCTAAACTAACATCCTTCTGATGCTTAACGTCAGTGACATATGGTTTAATTCTTAGCTTTTTAAGCATCTACACTATCTATAGTGTGATACACTCTTGTATATTTATATCTATGAAACACAAGAAAAATAAACAAGAGAAGATGAAGATCTCATTATAGCATCTGAAATTTCTTTTCTAATACTCAAAAGAAAACTCCATCAAAATAACATGCTTTGTCAATGTGATAATACTTTAGCTTATACAGATTGATCACACATTGTCTACAGACAGGCAGGTATCAGCATCTCTTCTCGACTTTGGGCTTTTCAGTAGACATGTCAGAAAACATTTCTTTGCATTGTCACACTCACGATATGTAATGATAATTGATGGGTAAATTCCTACTGGGGATGTGAACATCTTATTATAGTCATTCTTTTCCATGAGAATCATTTTTCATCTCTATTTTTATGGCTTAATTTAAGTTTTATTACCTTTTAAATTATGAGAAGCTTATTATCTGGTCATTTTGTATGACTTTAGAGCTACTTTTATAATTAGACTTGCTTTAGGGTATGGAGTAGTCTGTGGGACATCAACTAATGCTAAGTATAAGGATAACATTCAAGGTTTTGTTAGCTTCTTTTATAAATCATGTTCTCATTATTGAAAAACACCATGATTCTTGGCAGAATGAAAGGCCACGTAATGTAAATGTATTACAGAGTTGTAGGCACTCAATGTGCTGCTGCACATTTCATCCTTATGGCGCCGTAATTTAAAGAAATTATACCCTGGAAAAAAATTATTCTAAGAGAGAAAACTTTCTTCTTTGGCATCCTGGAAAGCTTTAGGAGCTCTGCCCCAGTCCAGTTTGGTGTCCATACCATATCAAAATTTTATTTTATAGACTATAACATTACTAAATCTTTTAGGGGTCAAAATGCTAAAAACTAACCTCTTGGCATGTTTGCCCTAACCTCTGGAAAAATGTGGCAAAATCATTAGGCTCAAAATACTCCAGTCCTTAGGAGATAATAGTAGTTAATTTGCACAATGGATATAGTTTAATTGGCAAGCTGGATTTCTTTTTAGAGATGCACTCACAAAGATTTCCCATGACTACTGCAGACTATAAGAAAAATAATATTTTATATGTTTAGCATTTATGCAGAATGAAAATATCTTTAAAGGTCATAAAAAAACTATAACGATGAAACGTATATCTATATATGCAAACATCTAGATGCTGAGCACAACAAACTAAGCCAGAGAATTTTTTCACAACAGCTTTCTCATTATCCTTCCTCAGAATTATAGCTGGGGTTTAAAATGTACAAGTGCTTAATTTATTTCAGTTCTAAAATACAAAAAGTGAAACTCATATATATTATATAGGGTCATTACAAACAAGAGTGATATATTTCAAGTGTTAATTTCTGTTAATGTTGATGATTATGGCTTACAGCCAATGAAAACCCCAAAAGTCATTATTTCAGTAAATTAGAATAATTAACAAAAATCATCTGCAAAGGCTTCCTAAGCATTTAAAAAGGTCAGTTTACCCTAGTGGAGCAGAGTTTGTACTTCAGAGTCGTTTTCCATCTCCAAACTCACTGGGTAAGTCTCTCTCCTGTAGAGTGTAAACTCTTATAATCAGCTGTGTCGTCTCTGTCTCATGCATATAAAATATATGTTTTTATGGTCAGTGGGGTGCTCTCTCTCTAGCTTGGAGAGTGTAAGCTCTTATGGTCAACATGGTCACCCCGCTCTCTCTTACACCTATAAAGTATAAGCTCTTATGGTCAGCAGAGTTCTCTCTCTCCTCTCCCCAATAAGCAATTACAAGCTTTCCAGTACTATTTGAGCAAATTTAGTTGGTACGAAAAAATTAGGCATAGTTGGCGAATTCAAATTTGAAAAGATTCGCTAATCTTTAGTTGTAGGACATTGCAGATTTGTAATCCTCATCAAACACATGACCCGTTAGACCCCTCACAATCCTTATAAAACCCATCACACATGCCCCACCAAACACTCATAACCATGACCCTACTGGGCCTCAAGCACATGGCAAATATGAAGCCTTGCAATACCACACAAATTCCCTTCTATTCCATATTAATAAGTCATATACACTCTTTTTGTCAATGCATGGCACCTTTAAACTTAAAAAGTAAGGCAGCAAACACCACTACAAAAATCAATAGTGAATACAGCCTAACTACAGGGACTGTTCATTATTATTACATGAATTGTCTAAAATCCTGAACCCCATCTAACAGATATTGTTCTGGCCCATTGGGTGAGGTAGAGGTGGCTTTTGAGCAACACCTATTTCTGTACCATTTATTAGCTTTATAGACTCTATGTACAATATTCTAGAGCAATGGAGAAAGGTTTAAGATAGTCATTATTTGTCTGTATTATTCTTTTTGTCTTTTAGCATGGCTGGCCACCTCCCTTGCTTGGCATCATGTCAATGTGGGACACGTAGAAAATGAAGGCTTGTCAAACTTTATCGTAGTAACATTTGCCTAGTTTAGATGATGTGGTGAGGCAAGAGAGAATCCAAAGTATGCTAACGCAATGACTCATGTTAAGGCTTTCCAAGACGTAAATCTGTGTTGGCAATCACACTACAAATCCTAACATTCCCTGCTCAATGAAGACTCATTAAGGAATGAGAAGTTTTACATTACTTGAAGAGTTTCATGATTCTCATTCTACAAAAAGTACAACGAAGAGCACTATAAAATCCTTAACACTATGGAAGCTGCATATAGCTGCAACTCAGGCACAATGCAATAAAAATATAGAAAGAAATAAAATAATAGACATCAAAATGTACTTTAACGTCAAGGAAAATTGTACACAATAAGCAATAGATGCTTGTTCTTTAGCTCCACCATGTCTGTGTGCTTTTGATGACCTCACGCCAGTCTAATGCTTTTCTCACAGACAATCAATGGTAATAGAATTGTTGGCTATGAAACATTACACTGTGATCAGATAAATGCAGAGCGCAGTGCTGAGCTGCCCGCAGAGAGCTCTAACTTGACAAACACCAACCTCTGACAATGTGACAAATCAGACTTCTTCCTTATAAACTCAGAGGGGATTTACCTGGGGACACCGACCTGTTCCCAGCTCCTGGTTGCCTCAACACTACCTGCTTATTACCAAATTATATTTTCCATCCTAAGGCTGAAATTTTCACAACTCACTCATATTTCCTTAACACCGTAACCAAGTAAGATCCACTAATCTTTTTATTTTTATCACTTTGTCATTTAGTTCCAGACATAGTATAACTCAGTCTGGACTGTGCTAGTGCAGGGCCGCTGTGTTATTGTGGCCATGTAACTAGATTAGCTTTTTCTCTTCTATGGATGAAATAGGAGTATGTTCCAAGAACTGCATCCAGGATACAAAAAGAGAAAGTCATTATCTTAGGTTAAAGGGAAAGTGTCACCAGTTTTGGCCGATAAGAGATCTGGCCATCACCTTTCAGGGCTGATATTCAGAATTCTATAATGCTGTATATCTGCCCCCAACCTTACCTCCAAGAGAAGAAAAATAACTTATTATACTCACCTGCTAGGTGGTCCGGTCCGATGAGCGTTGTTCTTGGTCCGGCGCCTCCATTCTTCTTGCGATGCTGCCTTCCTGCTTGCTTCGTGTGGATGATGCATCTCCTCGGCACCTTGCTCCTGCGCAGGCATCATTCTCTTCCCTGTTGAGGGCAGAGCAAAGTACTGCAGTGCACAGGCGCCGGGAAAGTTCAAAAAACAACAGCGCATGCGCACTGCAGTACTTTCCTCAGCCCTCAACGGGGCAAAGAAGTACACATGTGCAGGAGTGCTATGCTGAGGAGACAGTGTGAATGACAAAGGGATGTGTCATCCACATAAAGCGAGCAGGAGGACGGGGATCATAAGCAGATGGGAGGCGCCGGACCAAGACCAGTGACGCCTATCGGACCAGACTGCCCCACAGGTGAGTATAATAAAAGTTATTTTTCTTCTCTTACAGTTCGGGTTGGGGACAGATATACCGCATTATAGAAAGCTGTATATCAGCCCTGAAAGGTGATGGCCATATCTCTTATCGGCCAAACCTGGTGACAGGTTCACTTTAACCTAAGATAATGACTTTTTAACCCATGTGACTTCCTCAAGGTCATAATCTCTCTGAAGAGTGAGCATATAAGCTCAATGGAACAGAGGCTACAGTCAACTGGTGCTTATTACCTTGAAACAGATGGCAAAATCAGGAGAATCCAACAACCTAAGTTGACCATATGTATACAAATATCTGACGGCCAAAAAGCCCAATTTTGCATATTTTCTAATGGCAGATATCAATGGAAATGTAAATATTTTGTGTTGAGTTTTTGGTCATTGTTAGATGCTGTAGTTGGAAAGCTATCGAATGACAGATCTGCATCGGACAAAGGAAGTTCAGACCTGACCACACAACAAAGTAGAGATCCATCAAGACTTTGTCCTTTGAACATAAGGCCTAGTAGTTAAAAACAACTCTCTCAGACTAATTATGCATGGGAAATCGTATAGAAAATCTATGGCTAGCATAACTGAGACTGTCAGATGAGGGTCTCATAGTCCCTACAGACACCAGATTGCAAGTGTCTCCTTCCAAAATAGTTGGGATCACCCACAAAATGTATCATATATATTGCTAACTTTGCAATATAATTCTGAAAATCCACATTCATAGAATATGAATAAAGTGCTTTCTTATTTTCACATGCATAAGGTAGGAAGACATCCAGAGAACAACATAGGACATGAGGGAACTAATATAATGCAGTTTCTTCTACAGAATATGAAGTGGTGCAGAGTATTTCAGAACCGCAGAAAACTAATATTATGTAACTGTCCATTAAGAATAAAGAACATCCTAAAAGCTCATTTGTCATCCATATGTGATATACACAGGCTATTTTCCTTTCCCCTGCAGAATATAGGCCAATGGTTAACATCAGATAAAGTATGTGGCATACTATTTCCTGTCTTCTACACTCCTAGTCTTACAAAAGCTGTAAAAAATGGTGGTTCACACAGATTGCTTCCCCAAACCTAGATACGTGCCTCCTTATTAGTTGGATACTGTTGTTTTCTAAATGAAAATACTTTTTGCGTATTGGGGGTCTGTTCTGGGGTCTGTTTTTGTTTAGGGGGCTTGGTCTTATGTGACCATACTGACACCACTCCTAGCCTCAATGAGTTTCATTTAGTTCAGGACTGTGTCCTTTTTTACCAGCTATGGACACCATCTTTTTATTATTGTAAAGCATCATAGTGGGATAAAAGTACACGCCCAATGAGCTGAGGTAAATCAACTGCCCAGTTGAACAACAAAACAATTGGCACCAGCAATTTCAACACCTATATTTCCGCAAAGTATTGGGAGGAAAAATTATGCACATTCTTACTACTATGTGCAGGAACATATAATGTATACAGCAAAAAATTCTCTTTAAATTCTGCATTCATCTGTAGAAGATACCAGGGTGGTCTGGGCTGGAGAGAGACACTGAAGAAAGACAGCATGGACAATCAGAAAATACATCACCTGTGAGGCACTGGAGCTGTCCTGTTGTTTATTCCACAAAAAGCCTCTATGAAGCGCAAGACTATCTAATAACTGGGTGTCTGCATTTGTCATTGTGAAGAGGATCAGTCCCTACACAGTCTGGTACTCTATGTGATAATTGAGCATGTGTATAGGGACACAGTGCCATGACAAGGTGGATGACAATATCCAGCTTTCACTGCAAGCAGAAAAAGGTGGTCATATCTATAGACATGGAGGGGTAAGGTGGGGATGGGAAAGTGAAGGGGCCCAAGTTTGAGGAACATTCAAGGGTCTACAACCAATTAATCCACCAGTGCATGTAATGTAACATGTAATGATTGAATTCTAGAGCGTTCAACCCCCCGAAAAATCTCTGTAACTGTAAACTCTATCAGAAGCTGTCATCTCCAAAAGGCTACCTCAGACAGACTTGGCTCAAGACACTTCAACTGGGAGGAACCCTAAGCGTCACTTATTAACCCCTATACAGAAGTCTGGATTACATGGTCCTCTGGGTTGAGTACATGGAGTAGGTGCTGGCTGGAGGAGTAAGCCAGAGGCAAAGAACAGCCAAACTAGAAATGGAAGACAAAACCATAGTATGGGTTAAAGGGTCAGATTCCAGGTGGTCAGGGTTTTGGAGGGAATCACAATAATTAAGTCAAGGTTACAAATCAGATCATAATCAAGATCAGAACAGGAAAAACACCAGGGCACCAGGAGTAAACAAAGTAATAACTGGCAATTCCCAACAGAATGCTGTGAGATTAAGCAGGGTGTGGTACTGTCGCATTGGCTACATTAGAGTGCTGATTAAACCAGATGACTGAGCCGCACCGCAGGTCCCAGCTGCACCAGTATCCCATACTAGATAGGGCCTGCACCGCCCAGTGATAAAGACCATAACATCTACTCTATAACCAACAGGATGAATACGCCACGAGAGGCAGACGTCACTGAAGCAGGTCCAGGTAGAGATGTAACAGTTATGGTAAACTCATCCCAACAGTTAGGACATTTGTAAAAGGATTTCCTCTCTAAACAGAAAATTGCCATAATAGCAAAATCTATTCCTAATGTTTGTTTTATACGTCAAAATGCCACCTTCCTTTCTTAGTTGCAGTAAACAGGCTTTTTTATTTTGTAAAAGTAACAGTAATATTTGACATCATCATCACATGATAAAAATCTACTTTTTGATACACTTTTGACTTCCTAATGCTGTATATAGCCATTTATATGTTTTGGTTGGGTAACATCTGAGAGCCGGCAAGACTATTTGTAAGTATTTGGGTATATTCTTAGTGGCTATGGATTCCCTGTCTGAGCAGAATGAACGATGTTGGCCATGCTTCTCTCTTTTCAATTAACCTCTTCTCTATTTAATGCTATGCATTTTTCTCTGCTGATATTAAAGTTATGCAGCTCATTACCTATGCAGACATATTCCTTTCATGCAGAGCACCAGTATATGGTACAAATTAAGGACAGACCATTGTTAATGAACTGTACATGGATTATGCATCTATATTTGCCAGAGCATAGTTATGGTTTATAGAGAAATTTCCTCCTGGGATATTGATGATAGATCCGTGAGTTAATGGTAGGATACAGGTCACTCTCATCCATGTACAATATAAAAACTAGTACAGCGGAAAAATAATGTTGTTGCAAGTAGTGAAGCATTATGTCATCTGTACCTTGTTTTTTGTTTGTTTTTCATAAATTGCACTAGAGCAAATAACTAGAATCTGTTTGCCAGGAGAAGAACAATGTTATTCTCTTATACTAAGTTTTATAAATTTCCCCAGTGGTTCCTCAATGAGTTATGAAGTTGAAAAAAAGATTTATAATTATAGGCTCATGATGATGCATAAAGAATATTGTTCTAAGTATTGAATTAGGATAGAAATGTTGAAAATTAGATATGACGAGATCCTCATAATATAAAAAATATATAATTATATAATTAATCTATATAAATTGATAGCGATAGACATGTATTATATATCTTATACATCATAAAGATATAATCATGCCTACATCATGTCTATTGTGAAACATTTGTGTCCTAATTTAAAAAATATATATACGGTATATATATACACACAAACACATATATATATATATATATATATATATATATATATATATATATATATATATATATATGCACACATATAATTATGCTCCTTAAGATGTCAGTGCCCCGGCTGCTTACATGATGACCATCACATAATGATCATTGACGGACTGACCTCTGGGACCATCAATCCTTAGATTTAAGTGGTTTAGCACTACCGTGTATCCCCCTCCAATGCCAACTTCATTATTTTCATAAACCGTGAGAGTTACAGAGATTGGATCCCCCCTAATTTTAAAGCGATATGCCACCTCTTTTTAATTTAGAATGTTCAGTTTTGTTCTTTTTCATTCCTGCTTCTCCACTTAGTAAACTATTTTTTTTTTAATGATTTTTTTTAATCGTGCTTTTTAATTCAGAGCTAATATTTAAGGCTGACTAGTGGGCCTATGTTCTTAGAAGAAAAATGGGAGAAACGTGCTGCGATATCCTTCTGGTGGTCGCTTATCTGCTGAGAACAAAAGATCTGGCAGTTGAATTCCAGGGTTAAGCCCCATACACATTGCACTAAGGTTGGCCATACCAGTCGATATCAGCAGGTTTAGCAGACAGTCTATTGTCTATGGTGGCCCACATAGATAATTGTCGAGAACAAGGAGATAAAGATCCAGCATTTCCGATTTGGGGCTGCCAATCCTTTTGGTCTCCCAGAGATAAGTTGCCACCAGAGGTGCCTGATAGTGGATCTCTGATAGAAAATATAAGAGCCCTCGGCAGAGTGAATGCTTTTGTGTATGGAACAGTCAGCCAAACGATCGGAAGAACCACCATTCAGCAGACAGCGATCCATGCGAGTGTAGACTTGTGAATCCTCACAGTGTGCAATGCTCTGATGCTGAGGACAGGAGCAGTGGGCGCGTGACTGCAAGTATGAGATTTTCATACATGCAGTCACATGCCAACTAGACATGCGCAGCCTTGCTCAATGCACGTGAATTGAGCCAGGCCGGACGTCTAGTCAGAATGTGGCCGGAAGTATGCAAATTCCTACTTTGTGATCACATAACCAACCGCTTCCAGCGCTGGCACTGGAGAATCCTCACAGCGTGCAGTGTGCACGCTGTGAGGATTCACAAGTCTGCAGTTACAGTGAGTGACTGCAGACTTGTAGCCTAAGGCAGAACAACCCCTTTGAGACTTGCCTTTTGACAGTAGATGTAACCAATTACAAGGGTTGCTTACCGTATCTCTCTTACCTCATCTCTGTGGCATATCTATCAACACTCAAATGTTACAATATTAGTTCTTTCCGTTGCAAAAAAAGAGTTACAGTTGAACGCTTGGACATCACAGCAACTAGGCACAAACTAGATTTTAATATTTGTAGGCCATCACTTTTAAAGGTCCACAAATATCACCAATGTTAGGTTATTTCAATCTAAATAAGGTATATTGACTGGAGAAAGTCACTTTATAACAGTCTGGGTCATTTTATCTGCTACAAAGATAAGCAGAAAAATAACATGATAATTTGATTTTATCAACACAGTCAATCAATTTTCAACTAGATTTCAAAATAATTGGAGTAAAAGAAAGATACTGATATAATTTGCTGTGAAAAAGAAAACTTCATTTTTTTTTGGCAAGTATTTGGAATCGTTAGTTTGCTTCACACTTTAGGTGAAAAAAATAAGGAATCACTTGGTGCTTTTTCTTTCCAATTTTACAAACAGAACAGACTGTACTGTCTTTTCAAAACCTACATTCCCCAGGGGGGTCTCCATCCCCGACGGATGAGATACTTCAGTAGGTTGACCTCACGTTCATCTCTTCATCATAAATGGAGAGGCTAGCAATAGGCAATGGTGTTGTAGAGGTTGCGATCTTAATGTGATGGACATACATACATTTGTCAATACAACACAAATGAACAATATTGTTATAAATGGCCAGTCTTACATTTCAGTTCAAAGAGCTTTTTCTTTTTTTAACACCTGATCCCAGCATAGTCTAAAAACACAAAAAATATAACCTCACCTGCTGATCCCTTTGCTGCTCTTTACCACTTCTCTTCTGGCTGGGACCACACGTAGCCTAGCATCAGTAAAGAGGAGTGGTGGTAGATCAGTAGATGATTTTATATACATATTTTTTTTATTTTCATATCATACTGGGCTCAGCTGTAAACAAAATATATAGCTAAATAACCTCTTTAATTGTAGTTCACTGTAACTGTGATAGATTGTTTGGTTTTGGTATATTAAATATTATATACCATGTGTGATGACACTGGCATTAATGTTAGATGATGCAACAGATAAAGGCTTATTCTGAGGCTGTGTTGAGCAGACAGCAGATGCTGCTGCATTAAAGGGAATTTTTAAATATTTTTGGCAATGTTTTCATTTTACATATCACATCTGTAGTGGAGATAAAAAAAATAGAAATTTTCACACTGCTGACTTGGGCTATTTTAGAATCTAACTTACTGTTGTTTCAGGAAACAACACATGTACATAGCCACAACGGACTATGACCCTATATTTCGAATTGAAGAATCTAACGACCCGGTGCAAAGGTCATCGTGAAGGGAAGGGGAGCAAGGTCAGGTGTGGCATCGCCTATAGTGATTGGTGGATCCTGTGCTATCAGCTGTATATACAGGTGTTACCCACAATTATAACCCTGCCTCTAATGATAAGACCAGTATGAAAATTACAAGATTACTAATTGTGTATGGGGTTGGTATGGCCTCTCTGGTTTTTGATTGTGTCAGCACTCTTCTCGAATTCTCAATATTTTGTTGATGAAGATAATGGTGGCTGTATGCTCCAACTAGTTCTTTCTCCCACAATTATTGAGCGATGATATTTCAGATGAAAGCTGTAATAATTAAACTTTGGCCCTAGGTTGAAGTTTTAAAGCATAACCATTGTAACCCTAATTTTTCTACGTGGAGAAAATCCAGCGGGATATACCTTATTTTTCGGACTATAAGACGCATCGGACTATAAGGCGCACCCAGGTTTTAGAGGTGGAAAATAGGGAAAAAAATATTTGAAGCAAAAAAAGTGGTAAAATATTTAATAACATAAATAACATACTATTATATGTGGTGTTATTATATATAATAGTATGTTATTATGTTGGAAGCTGCGGGACCAGTGTGGTGTCTGTGAAGTACTATATGAAGATGCTGGAGGGTGAGTATAAGAATGGGGGCACAGGGCTTATATTGAAAGCACCACTCCAGCACTGCAAAATAACACTGGAGTGCTGCTTTAAAATCCCATGGGAGAACTATAACTCCCAGCATGTCCTGCAGATCCTATGACATGCTGGGAGTTATAGTTCACCAAAGGAGTGGCAGAGTGCTTTATTGTGTTTTGTAAAGACTAACCTCTTAATTGTGGCAGCCAGCCACACTGTGGTGAGGTAAAAGCATCCCCTGACTGCACACACAGAGCCCTCCCTCTTGTTGCCTCTCCACAGCACAGGTTATAAGAGGAAGCCTGCAGATTCTAGTGGGGAGTCTGAAGGACCTGTGATGATGTCAAGAAGAGGGAGGGCTCTGAGCTGTCATGTGATGCTCCAGCCCGCCCACTTCTGACATCACACAGGTTCTCCTTGTGCCCAGCACTCAGAGTCCAGCCCAGGCAGGTATGCAGCGATCTCCTCTCCCCTGGCCCCCTGCTGCTGCCTCCTCCTCCCCCGGACACAGATCTCCCCAGCTGCTGCAGGAATCCAGCGCTGGGGAAACCATGTGTGTCGCTGCTTAAGTGCAGTACTCAGTTGCTGCTCCCGGCTCACCGCTCAGCTGACAGGTTGGCGGGGAAGCGGCTAATGAATATTCACTGCACTTAATCATCGCGACCACATGGTTTCCCCAGCGCTGATTCCGGGCAGCGGGGACATTTTTCTGCCTCCTGAAGTGGGATAACAGTGCGATTCCACTCGCTGCTGCCCTCCTCCCCACATGCTACATCCCTACCATAAGACGCACCCACACTTTCCTCCCAAATTTGGAGGAAAAAAAGTGCGTCTTATGGTCAGAAAAATACGGTAGGTACTCATATAAAAAATAATATTTATTTATCCATAATTAAAAAAAGTTCCATGGATGTACCATAAGGAATATATTGTGAACATCAACACATAGCAGCATATGACACTACAGCAACTTTAGCCTACGCTTTTCGACAAGATGTCTTATTCATGGCTCTAATTTTTCTATGTAGGAGGGAAGAGCTCTATCTCTAGCTCCACCCTCCTCCCATCTATATAGAAGTGTATCTGTATAAACTACCATCTCCTATCTCAATAACGGGACAATATGTCTTCACTGAATACAGGTTTTACCTCAGATTAGAGAAATTTAATAAAGATGACTGATCAATTCTGGCAGAGAAAGAAACAGATTTCTCTGATAAGATATACCGTATATACTCGTGTATAAGCCAAGTTTTTCAGCACACTTTTTGTGCTGAAAACACCCCCCTCAGCTTATACATGAGTCAATTGTCCCAGAAGCCGGTGGAGGAGGGGGAGCAGCGGACCAGCGGGTAACAGGCATAACATATAAGAAAAACCAGCAAAATACAATTTTTAACAATATACTAACTCTAGCGTAGCATTTTTGAAATTAGGAGAACTTGAGTTTTTGTATATATAAAAATACCATTTATTAAATATAAAACAGCAAAAGACAAAGAAATTCCCGTATCAAATATAAATAAGATGATTTTACATTCGTATGGAAAATATTGTGATCCTGGTTGGTGAAGACGCAAAGTGATCGCTACCCTGGGCTGATTGTAAAGCAGCATTCAAGGTTTATGCCAAATGGACATATATATAGACATGAAACAATGAATAATCTCATACCACGCATGTGCTGAAAGAGAAGGAAATTCTTCCCTTATATAGATTAGAATAGTTCCAGTCAAAAGTAAATACCACACATAAAATGCATTAAGACGCTGCATAAGGTAATATTATGGTAAAAGGTTAATTACCCATTGTGATCTCAATTCAGTCCAGGGAACAACCACTCTCCCCGATGCGCGTTTCGCGAGACTGATTCTTACTTCCTAAAGGGGGCGTGGTCTCAGGTAGATGGACATCGGCATTAAATACAAGGCCGTTCCGGTCATATGACCGGGAACAGACCTATAACATCTCCTGCCTTCGCGCATGCGTGGACGTTATCCCTAGGTCCCGTGATTGCAAATCCGCATCACTAATGCACATGCCGGGAGCAGCGGCCAGCACCTAGCCGCATAACACCCGATGTGGGACAGAGGAACGCCGAGAGCACACATGGACCCAGACCACAACGGACACGCAATTTAGGCAACTACAAACATAATGACAAGAACAATGACTGACTAATAAAGCACATATATGTAATATACTCATATAAAAAGAACAAATAAATACAATAAATAAAAGTGACAATTGTGACATACTATATAAGTGATTAAAAGCGCTATCATAAACATTGTTATGTAACAAAATAATTTTGTGATCTACAATAAAATATTTAAGAGTGTGAAAGTGTGACATATAGTACTAAAAATATTATGAATATATATTAAATATTATCACATACAAATGTTAGGGGTCGAGTTCCTGCCTCTGCACAGGGGGAATCTCGAGCCATCTCCGCTGCGGTCTCCCATTCTTCTCCTGCCGCAGTGGAGCCTGCTCAGGGGAGACGTCGGTCCCAACATCATGCTCAGTCTGACACTGTGCGAAGGGTTACTGCTGCCTTTCCAGCTTCTGCCATTATAGCCAGTACTGGTCAGTGGCGAGCAGACGTCTTTGGGACTAAGTCCTACTTTTCCCCTTCTGAGCATGCCCAGGGTAAGATCTCTCATTGGAGATCAAGGGTCACATGCTCAGGTACTGCAGCTATTCCCATTGGTACTCTAGGAAGGTCCTGAAGTTGCTCAAGTTCTGTGGCAGCTTCCCATTGGTCCTTTTTTGGAAGGTCCTGTAGTTGCTGCAGCTATAAAATGTGCGCATGTCCGCATGGCCATGCGCTAGTATCTTTCTGAGTTATGTGCTTTGCGCCAGTGTGGTCATGTGAGATTGTATTCAGGGACCCAGCTGAAATAAGCCCCTAGAATACCGGCACCTCCGGTGAGGAGATTGTGTGTTTGAGTGTATTCAGGGACCCGGCTGAAATAAGCCCTTAGAATACCGGCACCTCCGGTGAGGAGATTGTGTGTTTGAGTGTATTCAGGGACCCGGCTGAAATAAGCCCTTAGAATACTGGCACCTCCGGTGAGGAGATTGTGTGCATGCATGACCACTGACTGCTCTCTGTTGGGCAGGTAGCCTGTGCTCCTGTGAAGTCTAACAGGGCGCAGTGCTTTCCTTTCACGGCTACTCTGTGAAGTAACAGAGCTAGTCTATACCGCCAAATAGTGCCACCATTTACTAGCAGCAGGTTCCCCTGCACAGTGGACCCCGGGCTGCGAGCGCATCAATAATAATAAACATCTATATTTACTCGGTGTGTTCCGCTAGCCCTAACAACATATTTATACAATAGAATAATATTATAGTGGAATCTTCAAAAAAGTCTGATATACAAAAAATAATAATAATACGAATGTGGCACATTAATACTAATAATTATATAATTAACAATACAAAAAGAAGAAAAGAGGAGAACTCCGTGACTGGTGACTTGTATTATGAATCCTTAGATGAGCTTTCTTGAAAAGAATGATAATTGCTTGCATAAATGGATATTCATCAACCATCATTCAAGATCACTACATATTCAAATCACAAAAAAAGAAAAATTAATATTGAACAAAAAATAAGAAGGTGAAAGAAGAGAATTAAAAAATAAATAAAAACATTTCCCCGTTTAAAAGCCCAAAAAACAAGAGATGGTATATCTGGAGAAGGGACCCAAATAGGGACAACAGGGCTATTTTAAGGTTGTAGATAAGATGAGTAACCTGTGGTTTCATTTAATCCATCTGGCATCATTGTGCCCAGAGTAAAGATCCACCTGCATTCTTTTTGTGCCAAGAGGCGTTTGATATTGCCTCGCCTTATGCCACATTGTACATGTTCAATGCCCCTTACGGAAAGATATTTGGGATTACAGTTATGAAATAACCGAAAATGACGCGGTAAAGTTTTGAGCAGTGAAATTCGGTCTCTGATTCTGCAGCCATAATCTCGTGTACGAGTGACCAGGCGCCTCGAGGTCAAACTAATATATATCTTTGGGCAAGTGCATGTTGCATAATAAATAACTTGTGTTGTATTACAAGTAATATGCTGTCTAATACTAAATTGTTTTTTTTTCCATCAACTGATTGAAAAGTTGTGGAACGAATTATGTTTTTGCATGCTATGCAGTTCCCGCAAGAAAAGCATCCTTTAATGGGACCACCTGAACCAAAATAGGCACCACTGCGATCTATGGCCGGGACATAATGGCTGCTCATCAATAAATCCTCCAAATTTTTGCTGCATCTCGAAGTCATAAGGGGAACATCAGTAAGGTTCTTGGCAAGTGTTGCATCCGTTTTTAATACATTCCAGTGTTTTTGAATGCAAGCTCTCATCTCTTGCCACTGTCCGTTATATGTTGATATATACCGAATTTTATTTTCCGTTTTGTTCTGTTTCACCTTGGGGCGCAACAAATCCTCTCTATTACAAAATTTAGCTCGATTGTATCCTGCCTTGATACATCTTTTAGAGTACCCTCTCTCTAAGAATCTTTCACGAAGGTCATAGGCCTGAGATTAAAATTTGGACTCTGAGGAGCAGATCCGCCTCATCCTGAGAAACTGACCAACTGGGATGGCCTTAATAGTACTATAAGGGTGACTAGAATTTGCAAGCAACAATGAATTAGTGGAAGTAGGCTTTCTATGTACATCAGTTTGTAAAAAAAGATACTGATCAACTTGAACATTGATATCTAAAAAATTGATTGAGCTTTTGCTAGAAAAATACGTCAATTTGATATTGAAATTATTAAGGTTCAATTGTTGCATGAAATCTTGTAACTGTATTTCTGTTCCCTGCCAAATAATAAACAAATCATCAATGTACCGTAACCAGCACTGCAACCTTTTACCATAATATTACCTTGTGCAGCGTCTTAATGCATTTTATGTGTGGTACTTACTTTTGACTGGAACTATTCTAATCTATATAAGGGAAGAATTTTTTTCTCTTTCAGCACACGCGTGGTATAAGATTATTCATTGTTTCATGTCTATATATATGTCCATTTGGCATTAACCTTGAATGGTGCTTTACAATCAGCCCAGGGTAGCGATCACTTTGCATCTTCATCAACCAGGATCACGCTATTTTCCATACGAATGTAAAATCATCTTATTTATATTTAAAACAGGAATTTCTTTGTCTTTTGCTGTTTTATATTTAATAAATGGTATTTTTATATATACAAAAACTCAAGTTCTCCTAATTTCAAAAAGGGTAACAGAGGCATTAGCCGGCGGCTGTGGCTCAAGCCTGTGCAGCTGCTATAATAGTGCACAGTGCCAGCTGCAGCCACCAGCGTCCAGCACACACCCTACTCACCTACCGGTCCGCCCTCGCTGGCACTGCATCTCCTTTGTTCCAGCGCCAGCAGCTCTTCCTGTGCCAAGCTATCATGTGGCCCTGCTCATTAAGGTAATGCATATGCACATCTCTCCACTCCCATAGGCGTGGAGAGCATATTCATTACCTTTATGAGCAGGGCCACATGATTTCTCACCCGGAAGACAGAGCTGCTGGTGCCGGAACGTGATGCAGGAAGGTGAGTAGGATGTTTGTTTTTTTTTAATATGAAACATGCATACAAGGATAGGGGAGCCATGCATGCAAGAACAGGGACAGGAGAGCCATACATACAATGACAGGGACTGGGGAGCCATGCATACAATGACAGGGATCGGGGAGCCATGCATACAAAGACAGGGACTGGGGAGCCATGCATACAAAGACAGGGACCGGGGAGCCATGCATACCAGGATGAGAAATGGATCGATTGTTCTGTTCACAGTTTGACCATGGCATCAGTTTTTCTCATAAGTAGAGAGAAAAAAAAAGTTTCTCCACCTTGGCTGAAAATTGGACCACACTCGGATGTCGTCCGAGTGTGGTGCTATTTTTTCCACATACTGATAGACTTGCATTGCCTATGCTAATTCGACTCCTTGGATCAAAATCAAGTATGTCTCTGATTTTATCTGCGGACCACTCAGTTCGAAGAAAAAAACTGACATGTCCACAGCACAATAGAACATCATAGGTACAAGTACGATCCATGAAAACCAAGGGTAGCACTCATACAAGAAATTCGGTCATGTGCATAAGCCCTTTAGATACCTGTCGGTCGAATACGTGTGTAGCCCACATCTCTCTTGACTCCATTATACAAGTGAACATTCGACTTATCCAAACATCATGTGTTTTTAATGTGAAGAGAAATGCAAAGCACTGCTGGACTCCTCTGGCGGCTGCCTATCTTCAGGGAGAAGAAAAGAATTGGGTGTTTCGATTCAAAATACCCAATTTTTCTTTTTCATTGCCTGTCGGGAGAGTTTGGAGCCCCCCATGCACATGCCGAAAATGACTGGTACAACAGTCTATAATCCAATGTACTGTATATGTCGGCCTTTAACCCAACAGTGTCACGCTGTAATTCTGCAGAACTACAGTAATAATGCATTGAAACGGTTACAGTGATGCAAAGTATCCCTGATATTACGAGACCTATATTCAGCTACTTATTACTCTTGATATACCATGCTGCCCTGTCTGCCGCATCGAGCAGCAGTTTTCCTTCCTAGCACATAAAAAGCATAGAAGGTAGGAAATGTTGGCAGAGAGTGACAAGCTAGACAATAGCAGCGATGGTACATGGCTGCATAAAGCAGATGTGCAGCGCAGATTTGTTTCTTGTGCAAAAAAACTGTCAAAAGTTATATTAATCTGTTTGATTGAGGCCGTAAAGGAGGGACGTCCAACACACAGCCGTATCGGTGTATAGAAGGTAGGCTGCTGTAATCTTTTTGTATAGATCAGTGTCCTTGCATAGGAGACATAACCTCCTTCAGGGGGAGCCCTATTGTGAGCCAGAGATCCTGCAGGGAAGACAGAGTGTCCTTGTGTTATATATAGATAATGAAAGAGGGAGAAAAGGCTAAGTGAAAGACAGGTGCTATACAGGAAAGGCGAGAGATACCTGTAATGGTGGCTTCTTGTAATAGACCGCCGGTATTGAGAAAGTATCGAGGAGTGTGAAACTGGTTGTATAGATACATGAGCTTCTTGTATGCGTCTGACCTTGCAAGAGACAATTTATGAATGTCCTGGTTCACACACTTCAGCCCTTGTAAAGTGTGCCGCTGCTTGTAGAGATTAGCATCTACGTAGATGGACAGCTATATGTGAGTTATCATAAGACATCGTGCAGACCACCTCGGGGAGTTTTCTGACAATGGATTTAGCAGTAATGATGTCAAGTTAAACAGTCAGTATGTCCACAGGGACTAAGACACGGTTCCTTTAATGGCATTACTGCCCCGAGAGCCATTAATCTGCCATGAGATGGCAATCAAGACAGATGCCCACCCCAGAAAACTGTCCCAGGTGGACACTCAATAAAATACTAAGAACCTGAAAATAGTATGTAATAAAATTTTGCTACTGTGGACAGCGACGGCCATCAAGCAATGAAAATGAAAGGGATGATGAGCTTAAAGGCTGAAAATTCATGACTTAAATATAGCAGGGAGCAGAGATATTGGTGAACAGTTTTTAAATGGCTTATGCTATAAAAAGAAGATATTCCTTTGTAGACAAATCCTCAAGTCTCTAATGGAAAACAATACTTCATGTCGTTCTCGGAGGCTATCTATGCTCTTCTATTGAAAAGTACTTTTGTGTTGTTACTTTTTATGAAGTTTTTATGTCAATGTCATATTTAGGAATATTTCAGAAGTAAACAGCATGACTAAGAGTAAGGTTTATGGGTATGTTCAAACATTGCTCTTTTCAAGCATTTTCTTCTTCATAAAAATAAAATCCATGGCCAAAAAGAACAGCTGAAATTCTGCATGTTTTTGGTGTAGTTTGGGGGTTATTCTGATTCTATGGGTAAAAAACTGCAGAAAAACGCTGAAAGAATTGACATGCTTTTTTTTTTAGGTGCATAACAAGTCAAAAAATGCAAGGTAAAAAAGCATCTTATAAATAATATTTTAGAACTCTCATCAACAAGCCCTATGATTGGAGAGTCAAATGCGGAGAGATCTAATTATCTTAAGGGCATTAGCGAGGCTATATGGGATTAAGAGGTTGCATCTGATCATGGGTCATTGTCACATTTAGGCAAAAAAAAATCTTTGGAGACTAAATGTCATGTTATAGCTGCGGGGTTCTATAGTTCAGACTTTTCATCATGGTCCAGGAGCTTCGCCTGCACACGGAACTCTTACATTTTTCTAATTAACTTATTTCTATTTACAATATATATCATTTGCTATCTACTGATAATTGTCAGTTACATGAAGGGTCTAACTGGCAATACTTTGTGCAAATATACCAAATGCCCATTGTTCCCTAGCTTTGTTAGAGTAGAACTGTTTCCCACTGGCCACAACTCATCCTCATCCAAAGAGTTATGTTGATTCTGAAATCTTACAGATGACAAATTTAACACTACGTCCATATGCATTAGCTTAGGAAAAATCACTTTAGGCTAAACTAATTTGGCCAAAGTTGACCATTAGACAATGAGATAATTGACAATTCCTAACATCAAAATTATGAGACTAATTATCAGAGTATCTTTGTTAAGCTGCAGGAGAATAATGACCTTTAAATGGCTTCAATCACAAAAAAAAACACAACTCCTAAGGGGCCATAGAGATGTCATATAAAGAGATGGCTTTTTTCAATAAAAAAAAACTATTAGACCAGCCATTCACATAAGATAGCTTTTGTCAATTATTTTTTTTATCTACGACATGAAGATGATTGAATAAGCCACTGCTAGTCATCTCTACCTTCCATGGGAGAAAGGAATTTGTCAAGATGAAATGTCAAGGAACTGGGGGGCTACTATTGTACATAACATACCAATAGCCAATCCTTACAAAATTTTGGACAACTTTAGACAAAACTGAGAACACTTGTTCCCAATTATTGGCCTGTCTAAATGGTTCTTAACAAGACCTGACCATACTGACATCCTACACGCGTGAATATTTGAGAAGGATCCTGATATTTGTTTTTTTTTATTATTTTGAGTGGAAAAGTCAGTATGTGATCAGCATAATGTCCACTTATTTAAAGTTTCCAGAATCCAAAAAGAACAATTTTGCATGATTTAATAATAAGTCAAACTGAACTTTACTTTACCTCATTAAAACAATAGGATGTTACATCTACTCTAATTAATAAAAGGGCAAATGGGAAAAATGTACTTCAGATGAAAAGCTTGAAATCACTTCTCACAATGAAACATAGGTAGAAGATAAGTGATAATTGCCTGCTCAATAATCCACATACATATACTGTATGCCCATGTGTTTTATTTCTGGGAGAGTCAGATATATGAGAGATACTACAGACAAGAGGCATAAAATGAGCTCTGATACCATGGAAAAATATACAACATGTAACCATTTTTCTTAAACTTCTCCCCCAACCAACTTGTTTTATTGCAGGGCATGTACCCATCAATTATTCATCAGTCTACCAAGCAAATCTGTGAATTAAAAGGTTCCATTTTCTGTGCATGTTTCATTCCTAACAAGACCCACAAGTGTTAATTTTAGGGATAATGGATGCACTTTTACATGCAGGTGTGAAGGAACTGTGGACCATACTGACTATACATTCACACATCAGTTTCTTCACTGACACATTATATTCTACAGGGCTATTCACGCTTAATTTTTCTCGCCAATGGTATAAATAAATAAAATACACATACAATAATAGAGATTTCTTATTTGATTTGTTTTGCATACAAGACTCACTCCTCAAATAAAAAAATCAATGGAAAAAAACAGACACTCCACCGATGCCATCCAAGTTCCATCTGTGCGCTGTCTGTTTTTCACTGACTGGTTGCTTGTAGATCATATAGAAAAACAGATGATGGCTGGTAAAAAGCACATTGATGGAAATCGGTCCGTTTTCTGCTCATGAGAAAAAAAGCTGACGTGAATTCAGACTAATAGACACAATTGTTGTGGTCTCACAAGTTATTAGTCTTGGGTGCACAGAGAAGCCATCCACCAACTAGCAATTTTGCAAAGGCTGGGAGAAAAGGCTGGCGATAAAGTGCTTTATTGGCTAAAAAAAAATGTGAAGATGTGTCAAATTTTAAGAGATACCCTCCAAAGCTTGAAAAGTATATAAGGAAATTACCCAATTTGAATTCTTACATTGCAGTGCTTATGGTAGATCTAGTTGGATGAACACATGGGTGGGCTGCGCTGCTGGAGTAAATCAATTCTTCGGATGTGATAATGAAAATAAGGTTTTCTACTCTTAATGGGTTTCAAAGCCGTACCAGCGTCTTTATCGGGTGAAAAAAAAATTGCAGTGATGATGGTGTCTTTATTAAGCATATAGCACAGGTGAATAAGGCTACTTTCACACTAGCGTCGGGCTCGGCCCGTCGCAGTGCGACGGGCCGAGGTTACCGACGCTAGCGTTCTCTGCGCCGCACAACGGGGGCAGCGGATGCATTTTTCCAGTGCATCCGCTGCCCCATTGTGAGGTGCGGGGAAGTGCGGGGAGGTGGGGGCGGAGTTCCGGCCGCGCATGCGCGGTCGGAAAAAGCAGACCGTCGGTAGCAAAAAACGTTACATGTAACGTTTTTTCCTCCCGACGGTCCGCCACAACACGGCACAACCGTCGCACGACGGTTGCGACGTGTGTCAATGCGTCGCAAATGCGTCGCTAATGTTAGTCAATGCAGAAAAAACGCATCCTGCAAGCACTTTTGCAGGATGCGTTTTTTCGGCAAAACGACGCATTGCGACGTATTGCAGTTAACGCTAGTGTGAAAGTAGCCTTATAGGGAACTACTCTGCAGGTTTTTTGTTGGTTTTTAGAGATTTGGTTTATTTCATTTTTCCAGATGTTTTTTTTTTTTAAATACTGCAGACAAATGTTTGCTGAAAGTCAGTGACAAAAAATAAAATGTATGACGTTTTTCTTTTTGTTTTTGCCTTGTTTATTTTTCAATTTGTTTCATTTCATGGGTCATACGTAGAAATGAGAGGATGTACCAAGATTCAAATATGGCAAATCATGAGTATTTTACACGGATGTTCAATTCACAGCAATGGTATTCTCTGCAAATTGGGTGTTTCATACAATGCTATGGGGTAACGTCAGACCCCAAAGCATAATAGTTGCCATATCCCTCACCTGTTTCGCCATCGCTGGAACCTGCCATCTTGTCCTCTGCACCTTTCTTTTTCCCCTTCCCCTATTGAGCAGATCCTCTTGAACCTCTTCACCATTGGTCAGAATTGCCCACACGATTTAGGTCTCAGGCATCAATGCACGCTGTGCTGTCACTCAGACAACATGCATTGTGATATCACAACGTGTACCGTGACCGCACGGCACAAAAAACCATAAGAGGCCTAGACAAGCTGGAATTCTTCCTTCATGCAATGGAGGAAGGGAAAAAGAGGCATGAATGAGGAGGGCTTCAGGTACGGTGGAACATGTGAGCGGTGAGGCAAGAATCAATTTTTTTTTTTTAGCAGTTTGCCTGTCCCTCTACAATTCAGCAGAATAGCAGCGTCAACTCGCCCCTATTTTGCTGACATTGCGCAGTATGAATTACAAATAATCCATATTCTTAAGAATACAAATTTTTATAAAATTCGAAAAGAATTTAAATACATTTGAATATATTTACTCATCTCTAATCGCATTATTTTTCCAAAATGAAACATACGCTAGATATGACATTTTTTCATTGGAGCTTTTTCTCTATTTAAATATTTTTACATGCATTTTTTTGGCTTTTTCCCATAAGCTTCTCTAAAGGTAAAAAAAAAAAATGCATGTAAAAATGTCAACTTGGAAAAACCGGCTCGGTGCCAGCACTTAAACCCCTGCTGCCGGGAGAAAATGAATTTTATTCTTCCTGGTACCATTCCAGTTTCAGTCACCGGCACGAGTTCAGTCACTGCTCTGGGCATAGAGAGCGGCAGCTACAACCGCGCCCCCAGCGCTGACAGATGGTCCTAATTCTGCTACTGTCAATCAGTACCAGGGGCGCGGTTATGCCCATCACTCACTATACACAGAGCGGTTATGTAACCCACACCGGTGCCACCCCGATGACTGAAACTAGGATGTTACCAGGAGGAATAAAGTTAATTTCCTCCTGGCAGCGAGGTTATAAGCACCAGCACCGGGCAGGTTCAAAATGCTATTAGCCAGTTTATTAACCCCATATCTGCAGGTTAATAGTGTTTTTTCACAATACAGGTTCCTTTTAAAGAAGTTGTCTAGAATTATAAAATCGTTGCTGCTTTCCTCCAGAAACAGTTCTATCGGGTACTGCAGCCTATCAATGTTCACTATAATGAGGCTGAGCTGCAGTATCAGACTCGGCCAATGGCTATATCTAGAGGAGAACAGCCATGTTTTTCTAACCCTAGACAGCCATCCATAACCTACCTCATCTGCTTTCTCTGATCACTTTTAGAAATTGCACTATGTGTATCCGTGATTACCCGGAAAAGATTTTAATGTATTAGTCCTATATTATGTATGAGCATATATTTTTTTTTATCCATTATTTATGTCCAGTGAACACATTAATGGCACTGTATGTATAGTAAAGACATTCACACAGCTACTTTTCCTTCCTAGGCTTTGACAAATAAGGCAATTGGTACAAGCACGAGAAGAACATTTGCAGATTTTTCCTTGGTGCCATTGTTGATTCCTGTAAAATCCTTGAAACATGATTTAAATTGTAAATCTGGTCTTAAAAGGAGATTTTTTTCCTTCAATATGTTAATTGGCACCACTCCTTATCAAATTTACTGTTACTTTTTTCTCAGTAAAGTCATTATGATGGTATCATTAATCAAAGAGATAAACATAAGTAGCTGATATGCATGGATTCAACTTGCAGGCAAAAAAAAAAACACATTTCCGAGCATATAAACAAGTCATGTTGTTCATCTGGATTGATTGAAATGACTGTGATTACTCCGAAATATAATTGTCTTTGATAATCAAAGACTCATTGACCCAATCCATGAACTATATTTAAAAGAAACATATACTTAAAAGATGAGTTGGGTTGCAGCCACTTAATAGGAAACTACCCAAACCAATAAATTAGTTTTAATTGCCTTTAAATAATGTGATTTCTCCTGGCTCCATTCTTTCTACGCATGCAGCTACAATTCTCGCTTATTTAATAGCAACTTATTGAAATGAAACTGCGGGAAGCAGTCATTGTGCTTAACCTGTGACCTCAATCATATCTTCTATTATTGTGTAGCGTTTAAACAAAGGAAGTGCATAAAGCATGCACCATCGTCACAAAAACCACCACTATGACAAACAAGGACGGCCAGGATAAAATGTTTTACACATTACAGAAATCTAGCGATTAGAAAAGTGCAGTGCAACAGAAGTTAATTTATTTGGCCAAAGTCATCCCCATATTAATTTATATGAGTCAACCGTGTCAACTTATTTGGCTGCCAGGTATATTCAGCACATGGAAAGCATTCTGAAAACTATATGTACAGCCTCCTTTGTAGCTCCGGGACTTTACAAGAACGGTAACAACATTACCAACGTCTTAGGCCGGGTTCACATAGAGTTAACAGCAGCCCGTTCAACACATACGTTAACGGGCTGCTGTTAACGCAAGTGCCGGTATGACAGCACGCTAGCGTAGATAGAGCATCTGCTAGCTCTATCTGCTCTAGTGGTGACGGACCCGAAAATGCTGCAGTCCACGTCTCGGGGTCTGTCACTCAATGATGGCACATCGCTAGTGAAGCGTCCAACATTGGATTCAATGGCGGCGTTAACGGACTGCGTTACACCGCGTTATGCCGCGGTGTAACGTAGTCCGTCTAACGGACAGGTTTAACACAATGTGAACCCAGCCTTAGAAAACGTTCACGTGACATTTTGGCCAAACTTTGTCGAAGTTACTACCATTCAGTATGAAGCTGGGAAAAACTAGATTTGAACGTACCCCCAATGGAGCCATAGAATTCAATTATCAAACGGCTTTGGATTCAGCTCTCTTCGGTTGTCTTTGAAGCTGGACACAATATAATAGTTTCTGACTTCAAAGACATGTACGGGAGAAAAAAAAACTGAAATGGAGTCCAAAGTTGCATTTTTTTTGCTCCAAATTTTTCCAGGGTTCATCCCGACCTGAGTCACAAACGTGGTGGAGACATGATCTGAACCAAGCCTTATACTGGTCTTTGTACGTAGTCATTTGCGTCAGTATTTGGTTGTTGGAATACTTTTGCTTTGATTGAAAAAGATTCAAAGGATAACATTTGTAGACTAAGGCCGGAGACACACTGGTGCGAGATACGGCCGAGTCTCGCTGGTTAAAAGCAAGCTGTGGCACCGGCACTCCAGAGCGGAGCGTTCAGCTGCATAACAATACATGGAGCTGCACGCTCCGCTCCGGAGTGCTGGCGCCACAGCTTGCTTTTAACCAGCGAGACTCGGCCGTATCTCGCTTCAGTGTGTCTCCGGCCTAAGGTGAATAAATGTGGCTTCCAAGTTTCTCAAAACAATTCTCATCATTGTGCTGCTTCCCTGTAGATGATCCAACATAAGCGAACTATGACCTTTAGTACAATTTGAACAAGTATCTGGTGTAAATGGCACTGAATAGTTATACTAAAAATTATTATGAAAGATTATTATTATTATTACTTAATAAGAGATATTTTGGATAAATCATGGTCTATAAATCTACGTACAGTATATTTTAAAAATGGAACAGAAATATGTCCTAACAGGACTACTGAGGCACTGGGAGTTGGAGCTGTATGTGATGTCAATTTAATGATTATGAAATTCACCTCAATGGCAGATGTACTGGGAAGTGAGAAACAACCGGAGTTGTTGCAATGGAGGTGCAAAGATAGCACTTGCTTTGATGACTGAGGTAGCCCAAAGACCTGATACGAAGATGCCAATATTATAAACTGGGGATAAAATTAAGCACACCAGTAGCGCTTCAGAAACTGTGAATCCTGCAGCGGATACAAATACAGTGCCACCCTTCTGTATTAGTAACTATAAACAGGTATATATATAAAAATAATCCGCGCTGGGTTCTCCAGTTTTGTGACCACTAGATACCTCCAAAAAACAATAAATATTTGCACCTTTTATATGACTTTAAAAAACTATTAAAAATAAGTTTGTGCTGTGTTTTAAAATAGCTCCACCGTGGAGCACGACATTACCATAAGGAAATTCTGAGCGAGATAATAAATTGATTTTTTACCTGGTGCGGTATAGTCGATAATGTCCACAGTTCCCTTTAGTCGGTCTTTGTAAAAGTCCAAATGTGGAAAAATGCGGCTTCGGTGGAGTTTTTTTTTCCTCTTTTGCTTTCACGTGAGCGGGCTCCAGGCAGTGCCCCGGCCGGCGGCAAACAGCCCTATGCTCGCTCACTGCTAGTAGCGACTATGCGCTGTTGTGTGATTGCTCACATGACCGTGACGTCACGCAAGGTTCTGCAGAGGCAGAGAACCGAGAGCTGCACAACAGCGCATAGTCGCTACTAGCAGTGAGCGAGCATAGGGCTGTTTGCCGCCGGCCGGGGCACTGCCTGGAGCCCGCTCACGTGAAAGCAAAAGAGGAAAAAAAAACTCCACCGAAGCCGCATTTTTCCACATTTGGACTTTTACAAAGACCGACTAAAGGGAACTGTGGACATTATCGCCTATACCGCACCAGGTAAAAAATCAATTTATTATCTCGCTCAGAATTTCCTTATGGTAATGTCGTGCTCCACGGTGGAGCTATTTTAAAACACAGCACAAACTTATTTTTAATAGTTTTTTAAAGTCATATAAAAGGTGCAAATATTTATTGTTTTTTGGAGGCATTTAGTGGTCACAAAACTGGAGAACCCAGCGCGGATTATTTTTATATACCGTATATACCAATATTATAAACTGGATCAAAAAATAAGGTGGGTTTCTTTTACAGACTTTGCATTGGGCCCAAGAGCTTCAAGTTACGCCTCTGGAGTCGACCATGATGGATTTCAACCAGCCCATTCCTTTTGTTAATCTAGGAGATAGGCTACTAGACACCATGGCAGGCGCCTATTTCTCCCTAATGATATAAACTTGTGGGCTCATGTTAGGTCAGATTTAGCCAGATGAATCCGAGAAGCAGAAAGCTATGTAGCACCTGGTGTATGGATTCTAGTCAACCAATATATTTTAATCTATCCACATCTTTTTTAGAGCAAATTACTGTACATTGGTTGTGAGATATGTTTTTTGTCGGAGTGAAATACACAGGTGAAACAGGGAACTTAGCGGTAAAATATGTGTGGATTTGACCTTCGGCACACCACCTTTCCATCTGGACACATTCTTAGCTATACATATGTAAAGCTATTCCGATTAACAAAACATGCACTTTTATGAGGATCTTCCATCATTATGCCTTTCATAAGGTGTTTTACTTGAATATCATGAAGAAATAATTAATAGAACTTTTGTCTTATTACGGTGTCTCAGGCTAGTATTGATATTCCTTCTAAGACACTGGAAATAACAGCAATGAAAACAGAATTTCGAGGAAAAATCAAGCACAGTATAAAGCATCTATTCAGCGGAGAATCTTAAGTAGAATGACTCTTTATTTAGTTTCCAGACAGCTCAGCTTAGAAAGAGATTACATTAATTGTGTACCTGCTATGTAATATCAGCCACTCACTTTATTTGCGGTCGTGGAAAACATCAGCCTCCAGAGACTTGAACTGTATTTGCTTATTAGAAGACCACTAGATGTAAAACACGAGATGCTTTGTCTTAAGTAATTAGCCACTGATTGAATGAACACTTATACTGAAAGTTACAGAAGGCGTCTACAGATAAAGAACGCGAGGCCGGAAATTACATAGCATATACAGCATATAGCTCTTCACAGCTATCTAACTGAAATAAAAAATAGTTTTCAGTAAAAAAATATCTTACAGGGATATTGTGGATTGGAAAAAAAAATATAAAATACAATATTTCAATGTTTCGAGATACTTGAGGGGGTCTCTTGTTCATAAATCTCGCTGGAAACAAAGTCTCCTTTAAAGAGCATCTACCCTTACTGAGCAAGGTTGTAGCAATAGTGGTAGTGGGGTAGTGTGGTACCGGTCACACACCCAAGTCCCCATTTCCACCAATGAAAACCTTTGTACTATGAAAGGCATATGGAAGGCAGGAGCCTGCAACAGTTCTTGTCTTCAACCCAGGAATTTCCAGCTATGCCCCTACTCTGGAGCCAAACCAGATCTCACACTTTGCACTGATGAGGGGCAGGACCCCGAAACACAGCATCTGCAAATTGAGATTTTGGGTTTGGCTTTTATCCTAAGTCATGTGACAAGGCTCATTAGAGGGTCGATATTTACTTGTAGCATCGCTACTTCCAATAGGTGGCACTAGAGTTCTAGTCTTCTTCTGATTTGGATGTGAATGCTGTAATGCTTTATTTTCCCTGTGGGGGCACTGTGAGAGAACTGACCACATTCAGCACATTTCTCCCACTAGTTATAGATGATAGCTGGGGCTCAGTAGTCGGACACCCAGCAATCAGCAATTATGCAGTAAATCCTTAGCATTCAGCTTAACTAAAAAGTCTCAGATTAGCCCACAGTGTATTGGCAAGGACAGCAGAGGACAGAAGAGTAGACAAAATCCACATTAAGGGTCTGTGCACACATTCAGTATTTGCAGCAGAAAAATCTGCTGCAAATCTACTGCAAATACTGATGTAAGAAAAACGCAGCATAAAACTCCTGCCATTTTTATGTATTTCGATGTGTTTCTTCCCCATTCATTAGAATTGATGAAAAATCTGTAAAACCACTGAAAGAATTGACATGCAAAATTTTAAACTTATTCAAATCTGCAAGCATAAAACAGCGTGTGCTTGAGACTTCAGAAATCTCATTCCATTTTTGTGACAAATAAGAGCAGAAAAATACGCGACAAAACAAATTGAATACTTGCACATATCTCTATTATTATAAACCTTCATTATCAGCCTGGATCCATGTACAGAACTGTATCTAAAATATACAACACTGTTTACACAACTCGGTAATTTTGCCAACAGCCAGGAGGAAAGGTAGAAATTTCTTATTTTAGCCGGAATATAATTATTATAGAACCAAATAGTCTTTTGGTGGATATGGTCCTTATGTTTTCTATCAATATGTTTTAGATCCTTCACTATTCAATTCTTTTTCCTTCTAGACATCCATTTTGGGAAATCTTCCTGCAACCATTCCCAATATCTTGAGGTCTAAAGAAGCTAGCGTGAGTGTTGAGCGATACCGTCCGATACTTGAAAGTATCGGTATCGGAAAGTATCGGCCGATACCGGCAAAGTATCGGATCCAATCCGATACCGATACCCGATACCAATACAAGTCTATGGGACTCAAGTATCAGACGGTATCCCTGATGGTTCCCAGGGTCTGAAGGAGAGGAAACTCTCCTTCAGGCCCTGGGATCCATATTAATGTGTAAAAGAAAGAATTAAAATAAAAAATATTGCTATACTCACCTCTCCGACGCAGCCTGGACCTCACCGAGGGAACCGGCAGCGTTCTTTACTTAAAATGCGCGCGTTTACTTCCTTCCGTGACGTCACGGCTTGTGATTGGTCGCGTGCCGCCCATGTGGCCGCGACGCGACCAATCACAGCAAGCCGTGACGTAATTTCAGGTCCTCAATGCCTAATTCTAGGCATTCAGGATTTTAAAATTACCTTCCGGCTTGTGATTGGTCGCGTCGCGGTCACATGGGCGACGCGACCAATCACAAGCCGTGACGTCACGGGAGGCAGGAAACGCGCGCATTTTAAAATTACGTCACGGCTTGCGATTGGTTGCGTGCCGCCCATGTGACCGCGACGCGACCAATCACAGCAAGCCGTGACGTAATTTCAGGTCCTGTATGCCTAATTCTGCATTCAGGACCTGAAATTACGTCACGGCTTGCTGTGATTGGTCGCGTCGCGGCCACATGGGCGGCACGCGACCAATCACAAGCCGTGACGTCACGGAAGGAAGTAAACGCGCGCATTTTAAGTAAAGAACGCTGCCGGTTCCCTCGGTGAGGTCCAGGCTGCGTCGGAGAGGTGAGTATAGCAATATTTTTTATTTTAATTCTTTATTTTACACATTAATGTTGTTTCGATACCGATACCCGATACCACAAAAGTATCGGATCTCGGTATCGGAATGCTCAACACTAAGCTGCGTGACTCTTCCAGTAAACATAAGTTGGAACACTAGATTAAATATCAATGGCGTCTTCATCTTCTGTTGAAATAAACATTATAGAGCGATGCTGCGGGAATGATACACTCCACAACCTCTGAGGATGGGCTGGAAAGTTTTGTACGCTGTAAACAGTCATTATGCTTCATATGAGGTATGAAAGGTATAACTCTGCATTTTATGACTATTTCCATAGGGCTGGGGTGCTGACTTATCGCCATAAGTGGGTCTGTGTATACAAAGGAGCAGTGCGGTGCTTTTTATATCACTCCTCCACCGCTCTGCAATGGATGTTGTGTTCTCGAAGATGCTCCTGTAGCATTGTGATCTTTGTTTACATACAAAGTAGAAATTTCCCCAGAGACGTGAACAGCAACAGAAAGTCATAATATAACCCTAGCGTAACCCTGGCAGCGGAAGACACAAATCACGGCCACGAAAGGTGCAATAAAAAGGAAAGAGCGCCTGTAAATGATAACAAGTGATGTCAATAAGGCACGGTAGTTCGAAAGGGTATGACTGCTTATACACAATATCCGATTATGTTATATAGTAAGTGCAAAGGCTGCAAATAAAGCGGCTCACATCCCATCTTGGGTTCCAGAATCTGCTTTGGATTAGTTTTATTATTCTCAGATTTTATTCTCTTGGGTTCCAAAAGAAAACAAATGGTGATAGTGACTGTTCCCCTGGAGAACACTGGATTAGGTGGGAACGGTATTTGTGTGTTGCTGCTACTGCTTAGGAAATTAATTCTTATTTTATCTATAGAAATGCTACAGGGAAAAGATGGCATTGCATAGACACATAGATTACAGTCAACTTTGCAGTGTAAGCAATTGGATTGGATTAAAATCTTGTAATAAAACCTGGTTGCTGGCGTGTGGAGAGAAGAGTTCCCAAGCCAGTGAGTGCCTGGCTCTCTAATGAGCCAAGGAGTCAGCTGGAAAAGCTCCTTAAATAACGGGTGAGCCAATCACATAGGGCGACCAGTCTACTGAAGAAGGGCACTACCAGTCTATTGGATTCCCCAGTGATGTCATGGAAAATGTGTGTTTGGAGGTGGTAGGCAGTAGGCTTATAGCCTGATAAAGCATATGTAATAGTGGACAAATGGCCTATAATGTATTTGTATTTTGCAGTACTATGATGCGACTTGCCTTTATGCATTCATGGGTAAGAGATAATGTCTGTTTCCAGTTTCTACAATATCCTTTGTGCCACAATTACTGTAGTCAAGAAGATAGGGTAATCCTGTGAGTTGGGCCGCCCTAACCTGTGAGATGTGGCATTACAATGTTTTTTCTGCTAGATTTTCTACTTCTGGGAAAAATATAGCACCCATGAGATCTCCTTACAATGAAGCCATAAAGAAAGCCTCCTTACCCTGCCATAAAGCTAAATGCACATCGATCTGCCATGTGAATGAGGCCTAACTAGCAACTCCAGCTTCTTAAGAGCTGTGGACATCTTTGACCGGGAAAAAAATATTTCTACATATGTTTCAGTCTGGAATCTTCATTCATTTTCAAACCCACTCAAATATAGAATGAAACCAAGAAAAAATGCGGCAGCACTCACCAGGAAGTGTGATCCAATCTTTTATTGAAGCATGTTCATAGCCGCGTCTTCACGGCTCGGGGGAGTGCAGGAGAAAGGAGGTGAGCAGGAGTGACGACGATCGTTTCGCGCTGGAGCAGCGCTTCAACAGGTCAAACACTCAAATATAGTTTGCTGCCTGATCCAAGTTTCAGATTTTTCTCAAGTGTGAGTGTCCCTTTCAGTAATATAGGCTGAACGTGATGTATGTGTGTATCCAGGATACTGCTGCTTTCATTTGCTTTCATTTATCAGAATAGCTCAATACTGTACTTTTGCCCCCATCATGTGCTTTCCTTGTCTATTGCTTGTGTTCTCTGTTCTACATAGAACTTTAGACACTTTTGCATATCTCAACTGCAGACCTGTGTACAACACCCTCCTGACATCTCTATCACTGAGAGAAGGGAGCGGAGAGCAGATAGGAGAGCAGGATTTGTATCTTTTTGCAGATCACTCAGCTACATAAAAATACAAGCTGCAGCAGCAAAATGGTCGAAAATTTTGAATGAAGACTGTTTAGAAAATTTCTTATCTTTGCATTCAGAAACCAAAAGCTAAATTCTGTGTGAAAGGCTATATAGACTTTAACTACTTCTGGACTACCCCTAGATTCTAAGCCTGTGGGCAGGCCACACTTTACTCTGCAGTGACATTCTAAAACGTCAATACAGTGTTAACAGCTTGCATGACATTATGCGGCTGTCAGACACAGCCAGACTTCCCAGAGAGAAGACAAACATTGTTTATTTCCATATTTACTGCCTTGATCTTTGTGTACACAGCACTGAACCATGGCTTGTGTGTACAGATTAGGAAGCAAAGTGCTTTCCCCCTTTGGATCCAGTGATCATGTGATCGCTGGATATAGGGAGGAAACAGGAGCTGCTGCATCCTTGGAGACTCATTCAGATCTGATATGTTGCCAGTAGGCTAAAGTTGTCCTGTATCTGGGGCAAATATACTAGCCCCAGCTACAATGGAAATCATAAATTTAAAAAAAAGTATTAATTTCATATGTTAAAATGCGCCCAAAAGATCTTTTAACCTCTTTCTGACCTCGGACGGGATAGTACGTCCGAGGTCACATCCCCTCTTTGATGCAGGGCTCCAACGGTGAGCCCGCATCAAAGCCAGGACATGTCAGCTGTTTTGAACAGCTGACGTACCCGCAATAGCGGCGGGTGAAATTGCGATTCACCCGCCGCTATTAACTAGTTAAATGCCGCTGTCAAACGCAGACAGCGGCATTTATCCGGCGCTTCCAGCCGGGCAGCCGGAAATGAGCGCATTGCTGACCCCCGTCACATGATCTGGGGTCAGCGATGCTTCAGTATTGTAACCATAGAGGTCCTTGAGACCTCTATGCTTACTGATCGCCAGTAGCTGTGAGCGCCACCCTGTGGTCGGCGCTCACAGCACACCTGCATTTCTGCTGCATAGCAGCAATCTGATGATCGCTGCTATGTAGCAGAGCCGATCGCGTTGTGCCAGCTTCTAGCCTCCCATGGAGGCTATTGAAGCATGGCAAAAGTAAAAAAAAAAAGTAAAAAAAAAATGTGAAAAAAATAAGAAAATATAAAAGTTTAAATCACCCCCCTTTCGCCCCAATCAAAATAAATCAATAAAAAAAATCAAACCTACACACATATTTGGTATCGCCACGTTCAGAATCGCCCGATCTATCAATAAAAAAAAGCATTAACCTGATCGCTAAATGGTGTAGCGAGAAAAAAAATCGAAACGCCAGAATTACGTTTTTTTTGGTCGCCGCGACATTGCATTAAAATGCAATAACGGGCGATCAAAAAAATGTATCTGCACTGAAATGGTATCATTAAAAACTCCAGCTCGGCACCCAAAAACTAAGCCCTCAACCGACCCCAGATCATGAGAAATGAAGATGCTACGAGTATCGGAAAATGGTGCAATTTTTTTTTTTTTTAGCAAAGTTTGGAATTTTTTTTCACCACTTAGATAAAAAATAACCTAGTCATGTTAGGTGTCTATGAACTCGTACTAACCTGGAGAATCATAATGGCAGGTCAGTTTTAGCATTTAGTGAACCTAGCAAAAAAGCCAAACAAAAAACAAGTGTGGGACTGCAATTTCACCGCACTTGGAATTTTTTTCCCGTTTTCTAGTACACGACATGGTAAAACCAATGATGTCGTTCAAAAGTACAACTTGACATGGCCAAATTGACAGAAAAATAAAAAAGTTATGGCTCTGGGAAGGAGGGGAGCGAAAAACGAACACGGAAAAATGGAAAATCCCAAGGTCATGAAGGGGTTAAGAACTAATTGAAAAATAAACCCAAAAAATATAAAAAGCATAAATAAAAAGAAAAAAAAAGAAATAAAAAAGGTATTTAAAGTCTGAATCGCTGATTATAGCCACGTCCCTGTTTAATGTAATGTCTCCAATATATAAAAAAAATTATAAAGAAAGGGGAATGCAATTGAAAAAAAAGGTATTAGTCCTTTATGGTTGCAAAGAATGTAAAAAAAAAATTGAGATTTCATGTCTTTCTTTGCATTTTCCCCAAATTTCTACATAAAAAGAAAAGAAATGAAAAATGGCATAAAAATGAATCCCTATGTATAGCAAAAAAAAAGAGGCAAAAACTTTTAGAAAATCCAAACTAAAATTTTTATCAGCCATTAAAAGCGCATGCATGATAAATCCCCCAAATAAAGTAAAAAGACCTGGCCCTGAACTAGTTAAGAGAGCATTTTGAACAATAGCTATACAGTACGGCACAGAGCTCGACTGAATGCAAAGCCCTATTATACTGTATACAGTAAGGGAAGGCCGTGCAGATTTGCATAGTGCTGCTTGTGCATTATAACAACGATCATGGCATTAATAAATCAGAGAACACTAAAGGCATAGAGGCTAAACGTTAAAAAAAAACAACGATTAAAGGAAATCCAGCCACTGCCTTCCATGCTACATATAGTAGTAATATAAACAGTTTATACGATTGCATTGAGCTTTATGCATTTGTGTTTTTAATAGGTAAAAAAAAAAACACATTGACTTGACTAGCAGGAAATTGGCACCGTGTTAAAGGGTGCTTCAAGGTACATGGTTTTGTAAATTGCAGGTCTGTGCTTTGGACATTTTCCAGGGTATTTTATGTTTAATTTTGCCTTGGGGGCATGTTCAGATTATTTTCACAGAGCACACACATCAGTGTCAATTTATAGCAGTCTAACCTCCTATTAACAAACATATGTCACTTATTAAGTGAATCTCACCTATTTTGTCAATTTTGGATGACGATCATAAAAAGGCAGACACGAGAGTGCACACTTGTCTACTTTATTTGCTGTTACAGAAACTCTGCAAAACCCAGAGCAGGAAGCCCCTCTGGCAGTGACGAGATTAATATGCTGAATGGCAAGGCAGTCTGGAGCCGTGGCTGGTTGTGTCCTAGGACGCTACATCTGCTGCTGTCCATGGTCTGATTCCTCTCCCTCGGGTTACTCAGGAGGTAGTAATAGTACAGTCATGCGGACCATAGAGCGCCATTAAGCAGGATAGTTTATATACAGCAACCGCAGTGTGAAAAGACGACATTTATTGCCAGCAACCATATTGGCAAATGACAAGGAATAACGTTCAGAAGCTTGACGTTATTTACAACGTAATTAACTATGGAATGTAACAATTACAAGTTACTTTTCTTACACTTTACTCCTTTCAGTTCTTAAGAAAAATGTTTTACTGTTTTTAAATATACAAAATAAAGCTGGTTTCTACCAGGGGTGTATATTGAAATCCTTAGGCCCCATAGTAGAAAGCTTAATTGCCATCCAATCCCCCCTCCCAAAAAATACAAATGAAAGGCCGCCATATAGCTGTCACGGGAGACCTAGGTAGGCAAGAGCTAATAACCCGGGCCCCTGTGATTTCCCTCAGACTAGGGAAACCCTGACTGACCCTCTCCCAGAGTTTACACTGATGGTGTGCATGTCTGGGCCTCCATTCTCACCCTGTCTCCTGTTTCAACCCTAGGCTGAAACAACCACCCACCACCCAGTGAAGAGACCACACACCAATACCCACAGTAAGCACAGACAAGGATAACGGAAAAATATGCACCACGCCGCAGTCACTCAGGAATATACTATAAGTGCACAGGGCAAAACAAATACAAATATAGGAAGGAGAAAATAAGACAAAGGGAAATACACCACCAGATTCGATACTCCAACTCCCAGCTCACCACTCCAGACCGAGATAACCTAGCACAAGACAGAAGCTATAATCAGCGACGCCCAATGTTCAGAAGAAGTATTTAAAGGCAATGGGCATGACCCAGCTTCCAATCCGAGCACCAGCTAAATTAACCCCGGAACAGCTAGACAAAAACTAGCCGACGCCACTGAGCGCATAGTGGACAAAAGCGGAATTACCGCTGTCTGTCGAACGCCCTAGTATGAACAGGGTCCGACATGACAATATCCCTCCAAACAGTATAATGCCTTCACATAGCCCTCCAAACAGTATAATGGCCACCCATATAGTCCTCCAAACAATATAATGGCCATCTCATAGCCCTCCAAACAGAATAATGGCCCTCACATAGTCCTCCAAACAATATAATGGCAACCATACTGTATAGCCCTCAAAACAGTAAAATGTCCACCCATATAGTCCACCAAACAGTAAAATGGCCACCCATATAGCCCTCCAAACAGTATAATGACCATCTCATAGCCCTCTAAACAGTATAATGGCCCTCACATAGCCCTCTAAACAGTATAATGGCAACCATACTGTATAGCCCTCAAAACAGTATAATGGCCTTAACATAGTCCTCCAAGCAGTATAATGGCCCTCACATAGCCATCCAAACAGTATAATGACAACAATATAGCTCTCAAAACAGTATAATGGCCTTATCATAGCCATCCAAACAGTATAATGGCCCTCACATAGCCCTCCAAACAGTATAATGGCAAACATACTGTATAGCCCTCAAAACAGTATAATGGCCTTAACATAGTCCTCCAAGCTGTATAATAGCCCTCACATAGCCCTCCAAACAGTATAATGGCAACCATACTGTATAGCCCTCAAAACAGTATAATGGCCTTAACATACTCCTCCAAGCAGTATAATGGCCACTATATAGCCCTCCAAACAGTATAATGGCTCTCACACAGCCCTACGAACAGTATAATGGCCCTTTACAAAGTTCTTCAAACTGTATAATGGCCCACTACATCACCCTCAAATAGTATAGTGGCCATTCATATAGCCCTCCAAACAATATAATGGCACTTACATATCCCCCCAAACAGTACAATGGCCTGCTACATAGTCCTTCAAACAGTAAATTTGGCCCCCCAATAATCATCCAAACAGTATGACCCTTAGCTAGCCCTCCAAACAGTATATTGGTCCTCACATAACCCTCCAAACAGTAAAATGACCCCCACATAGACCTCCAAACACTATAATGGACCCCATATAGCACTCCAAAACACCATAATGGCACCTACATATCCTTCCAAACAGTATAGTGGTCACACATAGCCCTCCAAACAGTATAATTGGCTGCCACATATCCTTCAAAACAGTAGAATTGACTACCACATAGCCCTCCAAACAGTATAATTAGCCTCCTGACTTAGCCGCCACGTGGTCAGCCTATATTAGCAGTATGCCACTGTTTTCTATCTATATTAAGTTCGCTTTGCCCAAGAGGGAGGTAAGTTTCCTGTTGTACCGGTATATTGTGCAGGGCAGGTTCCAACAATTAAGGTCACTTTGTCTTGCTAGATGAGCTCAGACAATTTGATTAATATGTGCATAAAGAACCTCAGATTTACCTCAGATGAACCCCAGACGTATAGTGAATAAAGCAGCAATACCATTAAAAAAATGTAAAATATTACAAGTTTTCACTATTTTGACACCTGTAGATAATTGCTAGATTTTTTTTTCCACTGGAACAGCAGTGACAGCAGATATGCGGCTGCCAAATTTCTCTTCTCTTTGCTAGAAAACGCTGACAACATTGAGGTAGCTTAATCAACACATTTTCGCGATACAATTGCTGTAAAGTACTTTAAAAAGACGCAAATTTATTGTGCAAATTTGTGACTTTAGACATTTTTGTGCCAGTTTAAAACAGTTCGGTCAAATTGGGCATGTTGGGATGAGCCAAGGTGGGACTAAATTCCACAAAAGTGCAGGCATTTTGTGTGCCGGAAATATTACTCCAGTGACTGACTGGAGTAACATTTTTGGCAAGGATCACAGAGGTGCACACCACTAATAAGATTTACCAAATTCATTAAGTGGCATATTCATAATTCCTGCTTCTCCCTCATTAAGACTGGCGTATAAAAATCCTGTCTTAAGGAATAGGGGCCTTTGTCTTTTGTTTTTGACGGTATGCAACATTTTCATGTCAAAATTTTAAATTTTGGTAAATTGTCAAAATTTAAATTTTTACGTGATTTGTGGTCACTAGTGATGAGCGAGTGTACTCGTTGCTCGGGTTTTCCCAAGTACGCTCAGGTGGTCTATGAGTATTTATGCTCGGAGATTTAGTTTTCATTGCCACAGCTGAATGATTTACAGCTATTAGCCAGCTTGAAGACATGTGGGGATTACCTAGCAACTAGGCAACCCCCACATGTACTCAGCCTGGCTAATAGCTGTAAATCATTCAGCTGCCGTGAAGAAAACTAAATCTATGAACACTAACAAATACTCGGAAGTCACCCAAGCGTGCTCGGGAAAACCTGAGCAACGAGTATACTCGCTCATCACTAGTGGTCACATGTTGTAAGTCACACAAGTTACATTAGTTCTTCCTGCAATTTTATTTTTGACCGTCAAATCACAGCTTTAAAATAGTCAACCAACTGGAAGTGTCATCATTCATATGAATTACCTTGCTGTTGAACGACGAAAATCACCATGTAGCCCACCATGTAGGCAGCCATAGCCTAAGACAGGCATGTGAAGGTTAGCACTACACATGTAAGATGAGGCCATAGTGAGATGGTGCCTTCTCCACACCACCAGTTACAAGGATTGCCTGTATGGTGACCTTCCTTCCTTTGTTTGCAGGGTGATTCAGTTTTTCCAAGTCTTTTCAATCCAGCATATTTCTTCGTAGAGCACTGTTATGTTGAAGCTTATTTCTCATGCATATATACACTTTCCATGGATGAATATGCACTTCCATGCCTGCGCATACATGTCTTTATATAAAAGTATACTTCTGCCATTCACTTATGCATGCAGGCATCAAAATATGCATACACTATCAGAAGCAAAACAACCAGACTGCAACCAAGTCACGCACGTTATGCCTGGGGAGATCCAGCTTACACTGTAGAGCTTCTCCGTCTTCCCCGGCCCACCAATTACCAATCATGCAGTAAGTCCGCTGCATATTATTTGTAGGACTTTTTTTTACATCAGTTATAAAATAAAGTTAAATTGTCATAATTATAAAAAAATATTGCCGTTTTGCAGGGATATTTGGTAAAATGTAGGATCACACTGGCTTTACTGGGAAGATGGGTTAAAAATATTTTTTCCATTCTGATTTTCTTTACTATACAGGTGCACTTTTTTCAGGGGTGTCACTAGATGAAGAGGCAGACTGGGCGTGTGTCATGGGTACAAAAAAGACTAAAGGTGGCCATGCGAATTAGATGGCTGTCGGATAAATGCTGTTTTGGATCATTCGGTTGACACAACTCAGCCTATTCTCCCATACATAGGAGCTCTTGCTTGGCCGAGTGATCTTGTGTTCCCTTTGAGGAAGCCGACAGCTTATCTCCAGGAAAACAATGCAATCAGCAGTCTGAAATTGCACATACGCAATGAACATCTCTCCCATCCATCAGTCGGTCGGGCCACTATACTCAGTAGAACGTTGTCCGAACCCTTTGATATCGGTGGATTAAAACGAAATTAGTCTAAGGTGTATCTGGGGCTTTAAAAATGGATATCTGATCCAACCTACCCACCAAATCATCTGAGGCAGCAGTAACCCCACACACTTTGAAATCACTGATTTGTATCTGTCACATCAATTATTCAGTATGAAGGTTTGTGTGGGGTTCATTATACTGTGTGGAGGCCTAGTAATACAGTATGGAGGGCTAGTAGAGGCCATTATACAGCGTGGTGAGGTGTGGGGCCATTATACTGTATGTAGGCCCATTATACTGCATGGAGCGCTGGGTGGGGGTCACAGGTGGGTTATCATGCTGTGTTGAGCTCACCATACTTTGCCGGGGGAGTTGAGGTGGGGTACTGTAGGGTCATCATACTGTGCGTGTGGAGGGTACTGTGGAGGAAGTTACTGTGGGGGTATCATACAGTGTTTGCTTAGTGCTTTTGTTGGCATCACACTTTATTGGTCCAATGAAAGGAGAATCTAGAAGCTTCAGTAGGAGGAAAATTACTGGTGCTTTGCTGGTGACACTGTTGGGGATTTATTCAAAATTGAAGGCATACTGAACCAGCATGGCTACCACAGCATCTTGCAACGGCATGCTATTCTATCCGGTTTGCGTTTAGTTGGACCATCATTTATTTTTCAACAGGACAATGACCCCAAACACACCTCCAGGCTGTGTAAGGGCTATTTGACCAAGAAGGAGAGTGATGGGGTGCTACGACAGATGACCTGGCCTCCACAGTCACCAGACCTGAACCCAATCGAGATGGTTTGGGGTGAGCTGGACCGCAGAGTGAAGGCAAAAGGGCCAACAAGTGCTAAGCATCTCTGGGAACTCCTTCAAGATTGTTGGAAGACCATTCCCGGTGACTACCTCTTGAAGCTCATCAAGAGAATGCCAAGAGTGTGCAAAAACAGTCATCAAAGCAAAAGGTGGCTACTTTGAAGAACCTAGAATATAAGACATAATTTCGGTTGTTTCACACTTTTTTGTTAAGTATATAATTCTACATGTGTTAATTCATAGTTTTGATGCCTTCAGTGTGAATGTACAATTTTCATAGTCATGAAAATACAGAAAAATCTTTAAATGAGAAGATGTGTCCATACTTTTGGTCTGTACTGTAGCTTCCCTCCAGCAGGTGTCTAAACAGTCCTCTGTCCTGCTCTGCCCTTAATCACATTGAGGTCTACTGACACAAGGTAAGGTTTTAAAACTAGAGACAGAATAGGACTGCCCCATTGGGTCACCTTGTCGCGGTGGGATGGCTTTTATGCATTTTTGATCAAAATAGTGTTAACTAAGTACCCTATGTTATTAACATGTAGTATCACTATTTACTTACTACAGGGTGTATGCTGATTTTGTATTTTTCTTGGGTTTTGTCTATACAGCATCATGTAGCATACAACTGCTGCAATGAATGACATGTTGCAGATCTGGTTAAATTCTATTTCTGCATCTAAAAGTGTGGCAGTGTTATCGAGGAATGGCTGAATAGCATGGCAGAATATACTTCACAGAGACGTGTCGGGATGCTAAGATTTTCTGCATATGTTGGCATGCAGTGCTTCACAGTGGATATATCACAGTAGCAATGTGTCTGTGTGCGTGTGTTCCTGGACCTTCCCCCCATCTACTTCCAACCCCTGCAGACCTTTGTAATTATTTATCTCACTCCAGTAAAAACTTGCCGTCTGTGACATAACTGGGTTATTTAAAGACTCTTACATTCTCTGCTTCATTAAAAGCTGCATCTCATCACAACACAGAAATACAAACACAGCCTGATTCCCTCGCACAAACTGGCAGCTCCGTACCAGCCCCAACTCCCAGGGTGTTCCCTCCCTCTGAGCCTCTCTGCATTACCAGTCCCTGGGCGATCTCGTCTTTCTCCCTCTGTTTTCAGACATCTTTCTTCTGGTGCCACTCTCTTTAACTAGTTTGGGGGCTGTCACTGTATTGTTTTGTGCCTGTGTTATTTCATATCGTGTAGAAAAAAGGAGGTAAATGCAGCTGTTAAAGGCGATCACGATAGAGAAGCGTTGCGTAAAATGTGTAGAGTAAAAAATATAGTCATCTTGCTTCAAAGATGCATTATATACACATCTTTATTTCGTAGCCACTTATGGTGAACCAGAGAAATAATCTTTAGGTGAAAGCTATTGTAATCAGAGGGAAAGGATGCAATTGTTTGCTGACCGTTTCTCTATACATACCGTAGGCATGTTAGGCATGATAAGCAGAGTGCCAAATGAAAAGACATGTAGCCCATGCCATGGATCTATAAATGAGTTTAGTAAAAAACAGTATAATACATACAAATACAATATGAGGGGTGATCTAGCATAGAAGACATTGCAAAAGTGCAAGAGGGGGAACTAGTAGCAGGACCTACGTGTCCATCTGGAGCCAAGTCTAACCACACCATCAGGGGTTCTAGTCAAGAGTCGGGTGTTCGCCTAGTCACGACCCTCCAGGCTGTCCTCGGTCCATGGCACATTGGTCCACTACCATGTACATTACAATTTACATGCATTTTAAAATAAACTGGGTTCTGTGAGTATAATTAAACACTTGTTTGAAGCATCTAGCCCTGCTAGGCTGCCCTAGGTCCTCTTGCTTTCTTAAGATTGATGTCAGAGAAACTTCTAGACATCATAAAGCAACAGGACAGCAACGGACCTGGGACAAAGTCATAGACCGACACTGCAAGTGGGACAGAGAAGGAGAATTCTGCAGGATTTTCTGACCTGCTCAAAAGACCATAGATACTGATAAGTCTAAGATTGAGTACCTGTTGTGTAACTTGTGCAGGTTGGGTCTGGGAGGTTACATTATGCATTTGAACCTACACGTGTAATAATATATACAGTATAATAGAAAGTTCATCTAATGCTTCCCATACTCTACCCACTTGTATGCACCGCTGCGTTTTCTCCACATGCGCAATTTGGCTTTGATCCATTCCCCCTTCTTTGCCAGATATCCTGGAATATTTAATAAAGCATTTTGTATTTTTCATATACTAACTTGGTTGGGTGTTCTTTTGATCGTTTTTTTTCTATGGTTGATTTATAAATAGTTGCGATTATCCCGGTATTACCTAGAATCTGAATTTTGCCCATAGTATCATGTAGCTGTGTGCTATTTTTGAAGTAAAGTGGTATGGGTGTACTTTCCATGAAGTTGTTATGGTATCAAAAGACCATGGATGCAGTAAAGCATTTTTATAGTGAATCTTTCAACAAGTTTTTGTTATGTAATCTAAAGACAGCAGGAGATAGGGTCTGAAACAGTGAATTCAGTTATGTGTCACTTGTCAACCTGCTGTTGTTTACTAACTTTGAAGGATTTATCATTAAGAGATGAACATTGCTGGACTACACTAGTCCAGCAACGCCCCCTCCTGTGATGAGCAGCTCACTGTCTATGGACTTTGTGCATACAGCAAACCTGGTGTGGGCGGGATTAGGTTTCTCAGCTCTTCTTCATTCCAAATCTAAAAGCTCTGATTGCATCAGAACGGATGCACACAGTAATCTAAGTGATTCATTCTTGGATTTAGGGTACCGTCACACAGTGCCATTTTGATCGCTACGACGGCACGATCCGTGACGTCGCAGCGATCGTATGATTATCGCTCCAGCGTCGTAGACTGCGGTCACACGTTGCAATCACGGCGCTGGAGCGATGCCGAAGTCCCCGGGTAACCAGGGTAAACATCGGGTTACTAGGCGCAGGGCCGCGCTTAGTAACCCGATGTTTACCCTGGTTACCAGCGTAAACGTAAAAAAAACAAACAGTACATACTTACATTCCGGTGTCTGTCCCCCGGCGTTCTGCTTCTCTCCACTGTGTAAGCACAGCGGCCGGAAAGCAGAGCGGTGACGTCACCGCTGTGCTCGCTTTCTGGCTGGCCGGCGCTCACAGTGCAGAGAAGCTGAGACGCCGGAGGACAGACACCGGAATGTGAGTATGTACTGTTTGTTTTTTTTACGTTTACGCTGGTAACCACGGTAAACATCGGGTTACTAAGCGCGGCCCTGCGCTTAGTTACCCGATGTTTACCCTGGTTACAAGCGAACACATCGCTGGATCGCTGTCACACACAACGATCCAGCGATGTCAGCGGGTGATCAAGCGACGAAAGAAAGTTCCAAACGATCTGCTACGACGTACGATTCTCAGCAGGGTCCCTGATCGCTGCTGCGTGTCAGACACTGCGATATCGTAACGATATCGCTAGAACGTTACGAATCGTACCGTCGTAGCGATCAAAATGGCACTGTGTGACGGTACCCTTAGGGTCTATTTGCCTACATTATGTTGCTCTCAGATGAGGTAGCAAAAACCTGCTATGTATAAGTAATCAATATGAGGTTGCTGGGGATCTGACATTCTGCATCCCCCAATGATCAACTATTTGTTTTGACACCATTTAGATGTAAAGAATTTAATATAACACCACAACTCCATAGACTAAAATTGTTTTTTGCCAGGTACTGCAGTTACTATCCCATTCACTTGAATGGAAGCATATAGTAGCATGTTTCTATTTTTCAATGTGCTGGTAATAAAAAAATAAGAAGCTCATTCTGAATGTATCCATACTAAATATCCATAGCCTTTACTTTAGTGAAGTTATAAATGGTGCCCTATTGTTCAAACACAAGGTGTTCCAGGAATGAAGCCAATGACTGCTGCACTTTACATGGCACTTATGTCAGCGAGTCTATGTATCTGACTCTACAGCTTGTCATTGGAAAGGGTGTCGTGCGTAGCATAATGTCAGCGTTACACAGAAATTAAATTTTACAAGATGCTATCTCTGTTGTGTCTGCAAACATTGCAGGGAGTGGTTATATAAAGCAAGAATTGTAGATACTATCAGCTTTCACATCTGTTGCTGTCATTTTACCCCAGCCTATTTTGCATCAATTAAACCTCTTGATCTCTGTTGACGTCAGTCTGCACCGTACTTAACTCAAAATTGCAAATCTGTCTTCAGACTTGACTTGTGCACACATTATAGTTGCCTTGCATGCTGCATGGATTTTATGCAGTCTACGTGATAAATAGCCTAAGTTGTCCTCTTTGGTTCTATGCTGTCTTCATTTCTACAATACCAGTTTTTGCTATCTCACTCCATGACGTACATATATGATATGCATACATTATATTATTTTTTTTATTTTTTTCCAAAGAAAGTTACTTTATTCAACTCATTTGAGATCTCCAACCATGAATAATATAAATGGCAGTACATGGTCTCATGAGCAGGAAGGATATGTGTGATATATGCAAATAACCTCTTTAGAAGGAAGAGAAATTTATCTTTGGAGTCATCTATTGGATGTAGCAATCCTAAAAGTCAATATTAACCCTTTAACAAGCCTTGCCTCATGACTTAGGATAAGAAGCCAAACCAGAAACTTCATTTGCAGACATGTGTTTTGGGGTGTTGCCCCTCCTGAGTGCAAAGAAGGAGATCTGATTTGACTAGGTGAGAGGTCTCTGACTGAGACCCCAATGTATATTATAGCAATCGATGTATCTAAAGTCAAGCACTGTAAAAGATTCATTCTTCCTCCCTCAGACATCAGTCTTAGGGGGAAAGCTGGGACACCACCATAAGCATTAAATGGTCGACCTTCTAGAATATCGCCACTTTAAGTGTGTAGTGTAAAGAAAATAATCTGTCATGAAATATGAATTGCATGTTACACACTTTAAAAACCACTCTTACCATGAATAGTTGTTAAGGACCATATTTTACGTTTCCCTATTTTAATTTACAATTCAAAGTATGATATATTTCAACACAAGAAGACTGCTAATGTTAGAGATAAGTGAATAAGTCCCCCCAAAAAAACAAAGAACATATACCCCTTACTATGTAAATAAGTAAATAGTAATAGTACATGCAAATAATATAGGAGAGTTAGTTAATATTATTTTGATAAGAAAAGCCTTCCCACCATGACAAGGTGTACCCAATTGGGATGGTCCTATCCTGTCTATAGTTTAAAACTTCACCTTGTGACTGTTTAGAAACTTGCCCGTGGGAAGCTATATACAATTGAAACCAGAAGTTTACCTACACCATATAAAAAGACACATATTGATGTTTTTCTCAATATCTGACATGAAATTGGAATAAACCTTTTCCGTTATAGGTTAATTAGGATGACAATAATTATTAATTTTTGCCAAATGCCAGAATAATGAGAGAGAATGGTTTAAGGCATTTTATAACTTACTGCAAAGTGAAAAATTTTCAGACATTTCATTAGTATTTGGTACCATTGCCCATAAACTGAATAACTGGGGTCAAACGTTTGGGATATCCTTCCACAAGCTTCTCACAATAGCAGGGCAGAATTTGGGCCCATTCCTCCTGACAAAACTGGTGTAACTGATCCAGGTTTGTAGGTCGCCTTGCTCGCACCTACCTTTTCAGATTTGCCCATAAATTTTCAATAGGATTGAGATCAGGGCTTTATGATCCTTAAGCAAATTTGTTAGCATTTTGGCAGTATGCTTCGGGTCATTGTCCATTTGGAAGACCCATTTCCGCCCAAGCTTTAACTTCCTGGCTGATGTGTTGAGATGTTGCTTCAGTATTGCCACATAATCTTCTTTTCTCATGATGCCATCTATTTTGTGAAGTGCACCAGTCCCTCCTGCAGAAAAACAACTCCACAACATGATGCTGCCACCCCCATGTTTCACAGTTGGGATGGTGTGCTTAGGTTTTCAAGCTTCTCCTTTATTCCTCCAAACGTAACGATGGTCATTATGCCCAAAAAGTTCAATTTTAGTTTCATCAGACCACAGGACATGTCTGCAAAAATTAAGGTATTTGTTCCTGTGAGCAACTGCAAACATTAATCTGGCTTTTTTATGTTTCTTTTGTAGTAATGGCTTCTTCCTGGCCTTTCAGCCCATGTAGATACAGTACTTGTTTCACTGTGGATATTTGCACAATCTTACCAGCTTCCGCCATCATCTTCACATGGTCTTTTGCTTTTGTCCTTGGGATGATTTGCACATGTTGGACAAAAGCACGCTCATCTCTGGGACACAGAACCCATCTCCTTCCTGAGCGGTATGATGGCTGAACATTCCCATCTTGTCTGTACTTGAGTATAATTGTTTGCACAGATGAATGAAGCACCTTCAGGTATCTTGAAATTGTACCCAAGGATGAGCCAGACTTGTGCAAGTCCACAATTCTCTTCCTGAGACTTTCCCATGATGCTACACAAAGAAGCAGTACGTTTCAGGTGTGCATTAAAATATATCCACAGGTGTGTCTCAAATTAACTCAGATGGTGCCAAAAAAACTATCAGATGCATCCAAACACATGACATCATTCATATGAGCAGTCCAGAATTGTTATTTTAGGTATAGCAATTTTAGTATATGTAAACTTCTGACTTTGCAGTAAGTAACAAAAATGCTTTAAAACATTTTCTCTCTCATTATTCTGGCATTTGGCAAATATTAAAAATTATGGTAATCCTAATTGACCTAAAACAGGAAAGGTTTATTCTGATTTCATGACAGATATTGAGAAAAACATGCAGATGTGTCTATATATATTGTATGTAAACTTCTAGTTTCAACTGTAGATAAATGCCTAGCTCAAAAAGAGGGGCCACGCATACGTGGATAAGTGCAGAATTTTACTCCATCTCCGACAAACAGTAAGGGTTGCATTTATGAAATGTGGCAAATGTAATGTCATTAGTAGTAGTGTGTCACAGAAGGAAAAAAACAAACAAATTCATCAGACCGATAAATGGAAAATTGAGTTAATTTAAATCTTAATCTTAAATGTTGTTTTTAGTACTCCCACTAAGTAAACTGGTTAAATATTTCCTACAACGTAGCTATGTATGAGTGGGAATTAAGGAGTAATTGGAAGCTTCTGGGCTCCATGCCAAATCTGTAATAGAGCCCCCGACTTACCATGCGCCACTAACAATACTGGTGTCTCCTAATGTGCCTGAGGGGCAATTGGGACCCCTCCAGCAGGTATCAAGCCTAGAATGGGACTGCAACCCCTATTTCTGCCTTTACATATGGTTGAGGCTTATTTTCAGATTTTGTCTACATGTCTTGCATATTGCACATCTCAGTTGTTTACGTAGGTATTCACACTCCAGAGAAATCTGTATACAACTTCTAGCATCATCTTAATAAAATATATATGCTCTATCATCAATTAAATGCATTTTTACATTTACACAAACGACCTTTCAGTAACCTCAAAGCCCTGGAGTAAAAACCAACCATCCGTGAATTCTAGACATCACAAACATTAATATTAATGTCTAAAAGAGATTCATTTATATCAGTTTTCAGACAAAGCTCTCAAAACGCATCATAATTAATTAATTAAAACAAATAATAAAGGATTAATCTTCCTGAAGAACACCCTGCTTCAATCATCTCCACATCAACCTGTGACTGGGAGCGATGAACTCCTTCAGAAATATCAATCTATGTTTGGTTGACAAAATATAATAAATCAGAAGGCAAGGTACATTACAACTATTACAATATTGGTCTTTAGTTTTTTGTTTTTTTATCTTGCCTGTCTTAAAGAAATCAAACCTTTATGCGGAAATGTGAAATAAGCCCCGGTCACTGGTGGCCATGTCACCGCATCGGTCATTTTCATATAATAGATTTCATCAACTTACATAGTAACATAGGAACATAGTTAGCAAGGACGAAAAAAGACATTTATCCATCCAGTTCAGCTTATATTCTGTCAGAATAAGTCCCCAGATCTACGTCCTTCTAAAGATCCTAATCACTGTAAGATACAATAGTGTTACGCTCCAGGAAGACATCCAGGCCTCTCTTGAACCCCTCAACTGAGTTCACCATCACCACCTCCTCAGGCAAGGAATTCCAGATTCTCACTGCCCTAAAGTAAAGAATCCTCTTCTATGTCGGTAGAAAAACCTTCTCTCCTCCACGCGCAGAGAATGCCCCCTTGTGACCGTCACCTTCCTTGGTATAAACAGATCCTCGGAGAGAATTTTGTATTATCCCCTTATATACTTATACATGGTTATTAGGTCGCCCCTCAGTCGTCTTTTTTCTACACTAAATAATCCTAATTTTGCTAATCTCATCTTAAAGAATGCAATTAAAAGGGTTGTCCAGGACTTTGATAATAATGACCTATTCTCAGGAAAGGTCATCAATATCAGATTGGTGTGGGTCCGATACTCAGCATCCATAACAATCTGAAGAACGCACCCTGTGCAAGAGCAATACATGGGTCCATTGCAGCCCAATAAGTCACCATAATGCACAATTCCATGTGCTTTGGAGGTGGAAGTTGGCCTCCATTACCTTTTTGACCCCTGTGCGCCTGCACAGGTTGCACCAACGGTATGTCCACCCCTGAATTAGCCTTTATCAGTTCAAGCGGCAACAGGATGTAAATGGTATGTGGAACTGAAGCAACACAGCTCTGTATACTATGTAGCGGCCATTCCTGGGTACTGCAGTTCATTTCCCATTCAACTGAACAGAAGCTGACCTGCAATACCCCCGAAGCACCACTAAGTTGTGTTCTACACTATGTACAGTACATTCAGTCACCACCGGAGGTGATAACAGTTGATTGGTGGGGGAGCCAGGTGTCAGACCCCCACCTATCTAACAGTGATGACCTATCACAGGATCAGGGTATCAATACAACAGCCCATGATCATTTATCTAACAATGCAAAATGAATACACTATCACAACATGCCAGAAAGACCCTCAACAGACCTCAACTCACATCACAACCACTGGGTGGCCACATATAGCATATACATATCAAACATATCCCGACAGAATATCACAAAATCATGGGTTCTTTAGTCATAGGTGATCATATCTCATTGGTTATCTGGGGACATATTGAGCCAACCGGACAAGGTGAAGGAGGGCACACGTAGATGGTGGAATCTTGACCTTTAATATTACAGTAGACCAAACTCGTATATAAAAAAAATAATCCTTAACACTGCGATTATGAGTTATTATTAAAACCCTGGAAAATTGGCAAAGTTTTCTAGTCGTCACTTTTGTTACAGAGAATTATCACATTTCTGGTTGAGCTTTTGTTACTCTCTGCGCCTAAGAATTCTCTCTCCTCCTCTGCTCCTCCTCTACTAACATCAAAGCCGGCATGACCTGGTCAATATTTCAGATTCAGAATTATTGCCCCTCGAGGGAGGTGTAGATGCTTAGATAGTCATTTTAATACTGAGAAAACTTTAGGAATAGAGGTTTGTTTTGTTTGTGTTTTTGTTACAGCAAAGTGGATGAGCTTTTGTTACACAGTCGAGGAAATTCATAGATTCATCCATTTTTCTTTTTCTAAGTAAAGAAACATAAATATTATATTAACAAGCAAATGTCATTTTTATCTCATGCTTAATGGCATAACCGCCAACAGACATACCTTGTTAGGCTCACGTTAAAAATAAAAAATTATTCATTTGTGTCTTTTGTCTTTTGCATTAGACGCCGGTGGTGACCACAGGGATACTAGCCCTGCTTGCATTTATGACGTTTCTGCACAGCCAGCAATTCTCAGTTAAGTTGGACAGGGTTTACAGAGATAAATTGCAATTCCCTAGGAATTTTATTCGCTAGAGTATTCCTAAAAATAGATTGAGCAAACGCGGGTCCCCACCACGGTCATTTAAAGCCCCACCGCTCATTGGCTCATTACATACAATGCCATGAGAAGAAGCTTACAAAGCTGCGTATACAATGGAGTTCTTTGAAGTTTCGCAGAGACAGATTTATTAAAATAAAAAAAAGCAAACTGAGCAGTCATCAAGAAACGGGAGGCATATATTTGATATTGGGTTTTCATCTCGGCAGGTGAAGCCCTCTCCCACCTGTCAGAAACTGATGGTCACATCCTATTTGGCCACAGGCAGAATATAACAGTCTTAGTGCCGTGCCGTAGGCTATAACAGACGTGACTGAGTGAGGAGAGAGGAGCTGGAAAAGGTGTCAGCACAGGAAAGAAAGGAACAGGAAACCCGAAGGAACCGGGAAAAGGAATATTAAGTAACAACTAAAAAAAAAAATGTAACGCACGTCTGACTATAGATGCTGACAGGAACAGCCATCTACTTGGGAACTCAGAGCAAGAATAGGAGAATAGGAAGACAACAATGTAATTGGTTGGTTGATTGATTGATGGTTACAAGATGTCATATTGGATGATAAGGTTTGACCAAAGTCTTCACACACAAAAGTGGCCAATTTGGCTGAGACATGCTAGTTTTCCTTCTCAGGTCAATGAGCCAGATCATTTCCCACACGGCCCAGGCCCATTAGCACTTGGAAGATGATGAAATATAAGCACTCAAAATGAATGTATATATACTATATATATGTAGCTAAAGAGAGAGAAGAGATAGCATTGACCTTTATAAATATCTACATTTGTAATTCCATCCCATTACTTATCTTGTACTAATCCTCATTTACAATCTGTAGCAATGTGCACAAAGTTCTCATTAGAAACAGTCAACAATCTTGTTGTCGGACGCATAGGTTGAGTTGCTAGTATACAGTTTTTCTATTCCTTTACAGTAGATTACAATCCAGACATCTGCTAGTAATCAAATAGCACAATCAAGGCCTGTGAAGACATAAAAGAAGTCCTCCCATTAAAGGGGTATTCCAATCTCCAAGATCCTATTCTCACATGTACTAGGTGTAATAATAATATTTGCAAATACTTCCATTTAGAAATGTAGTATAGTTCTTCTTATTAGCTATGTAATTTATCCAATGTGTAGGGCATTGCAGGAGCGTAGGTATCCATGGTTGCAACCACTCATATAGTGACAGCTAGTTGTTAGTCGTTGTAACCATGGATACCTAAGCTACTGCAATGCCCTGCACATGGGGTAAACAACATAACAAATCAGAAGAACTACACTACAGTTCTAATTAAAGATATTTGCTATTATTATTATTATTATTAATAATAATATTATTACAGCTACTACATATTGGGATAGGATCTTGGAGATGGGAATACCTCTCAACTCTTTTTTTCTAATAAACCTGTGTAAATGATACTGTATCATTATTGTGTCAGTGCGTGAATATACTTACCAATCGCCAGCTTCTCTTGTACCAAGCACTGTTCTGCTCCTCTTATGAGTCACGTAATGGCAATTCAGGCTATCTGGATCATGCTACGCTGTGTGTGACCAGGAAGTGGCTTATACACTGTAAGCCTGTGGAGCATCAGTGCGAGACTCCATAGGACTACATTATAAAAGAGACTCCCGGCACTTACATAGAGCCCAGTGTGATCTGGATAATGTGAATTGTCATCACGTGACTCTGTAAGAAGATGAATCAGACCGGGGGTACCTCTCTTGCGCCGGTTCCGGAACTGTTGGGACTGTCACCATTATTGCACAGGGGAGAGCTTTCTTGCTCGGATCGACCTTTACACTTGTAAGCAGGGGGCGGGTCAGAGATAAAAAGGGCTGGGCATGGGAGAAAGCCAGGAGTTCTGGCGGGAAGATGGAGCGTGCAGTAGGGTGAGGTGCAGGCCTTTATAGCAGAGCATCTTGTAAACTTAGGCCCACCTAGCGCAACCCTTGTAACCAGGGCCGGCGTCAACACCCGGCCTAGCCGGGCAATTGCCGGGGCCCTGACGAGACAGGGGGGCCCACTCACACAGTCATAGAGCCATCTGGCTGCTTTAACCCTTTCTACCCTTTCAATTTGCGCTGGCACAAGCATCTTCTCACTGTCAGTGCAGGGCCAGGCACACATAGGGGTTAATTAAGGACACAGCCAGCGTGACATTGTGGGCGGAGAGTTCTCCTGCTCTGAATCTCCTGACTGTGTGCACTCCTGAACTTATCAAGGAGACGGAGCTCCTACCAGCACCTGAGTGAGTGCCATGCTATATCGCTGTATGTTCTGACAGTCTGGGACTGGGTGACCTGGGGCGGCCATGGGCTGGGCGGCTGCAGCTGATATATATACTACAGCAGCCTCCCAGCCCAGGCCCCCAGCACAGCCTGTATAGATACAGTGTATATAATATATATACAGGACAGGTGCTGGGGGCCTGGGCTGGGCGGCTGTTGAAGTATATACACTGCACAGTACCACTCCCCTGTATATATACACTGTACAGTACCACTCCTCCTGTATATATACACTGCATAGCACCACTCCTCCTGTCCTGTATATATACACTGCACATTACCATATCTCCTGTCCTGTATATATACACTGCTCAGTACCACTCCTCCTGTCCTGTATATATACACTGCACAGTACCTCTCCTCCTGTGTATATATACACTGTACAGTACCACTCCTCCTGTGTATATATACACTGCACAGTACCACTCCTCCTGTCCTGTATATATACACTGCAAAGTACCACTCCTCCTGTCCTGTATATATACACTGCACAGTACCTCTCCTCCTGTGTATATATACACTGTACAGTATCACTCCTCCTGTGTATATATACACTGCATAGCACCACTCCTCCTGTATATATACACTGTACAGTACCACTCCTCCTGTATATATACACTGCATAGCACCACTCCTCCTGTATATATACACCGCACAGTACCACTCCTCCTGTATATATACACCGCACAGTACCACTCCTCCTGTCCTGTATATAGACACTGCACAGTACCACTCCTCCTGTATATATACACCGCACAGTACCACTCCTCCTGTATATATACACTGCACAGTACCACTCCTCCTGTATATATACACCGCACAGTACCACTCCTCCTGTATATATACACTGCACAGTACCACTCCTCCTGTATATATACACTGCACAGTACCACTCCCCTCTATATATACACCGCACAGTACCACTCCTCCTGTATATATACACTGCACAGTACCACTCCCCTCTATATATACACCGCACAGTACCACTCCTCCTGTATATATACACTGCACAGTACCACTCCTGTATATATACACTGCACAGTACCACTCCCCTCTATATATACACCGCACAGTACCTCTCCTCCTGTATATATACACTGCACAGTACCTCTCCTCCTGTATATATACACTGCACAGTACCTCTCCCCTGTATATATACACTGCAGAATTTACAATAGCTATCACTCATGTAAGAAGTGAAATCTGGCATTGTACTATACCTATATTTCTCCGCTGTATCTGGGCATCATGAATCGTGATTAGTGTTGAGCATTCCGATACTGCAAGTATCGGGTATCGGCCGATACTTGCTGTATCGGAATTCCGATACCGAGATCCGATATTTTTGTGATATCGGGTATCGGTATCGAAACAACATTAATGTAAAAATGTGTAAAAGAGAGAATTAAAATAAAAAATATTGCTATACTCACCTCTCCGACGCAGCCTGCACCTTACCGAGGGAAGCGGCAGCGTTCTTTGTTTAAAATTCGCGCTTTTCTTTCCTTTACGTGAGTCCCGGCTTGTGATTGGTTGCGTGCCGCCCATGTGACCGGGACGCAACCAATCACAGCAAGCCGTGACGTAATTTCAGGTCCTTCAGGATTTTAAAATTACGTTCCGGCGTTGTGATTGGTTGCGTCGCAGTCACATGGGCGACGCAACCAATCACAGCAAGCCGTGACGTAATTTCAGGTCCTTAAGGATTTTAAAATTACGTCCCGGCTTTGTGATTGGTTGCGTCGCAGTCACATGGGAGACGCAACCAATCACAAGCCGTGACGTCACGGGAGGCTGGACACGCGCGCTTTTTAAAATGGGCGCGTGTCCAGCCTCCCGTGACGTCCCGGCTTGTGATTGGTTGATCGCGGCGCAACCAATCACAAGCCGGGAGGCTGGACACGCGCCCATTTTAAAATTTTAAAATGCGCGCGTGTCCAGCCTCCCGGCTTGTGATTGGTTGCCCGCGGCGCAACCAATCACAAGCCGGGACGTCACGGGAGGCTGGACACGCGCCCATTTTAAAAAGCGCGCGTGTCCAGCCTCCCGTGACGTCACGGCTTGTGATTGGTTAATGGCGGCCATGTTGCCGGGACGCGGACCAATCACAGCAAGCCGTGACGTAATTTCGTCACGGCTTGCTGTGATTGGTCCGCGTCCCGGCAACATGGCCGCCCTGACCAATCACAAGCCGGGACTTCACGTAACCAAGTAAAAGCGCAAATTTTAAACAAACAACGCTGCCGGTTCCCTCGCTGAGGTCCAGGCTGCGTCGGAGGGTGAGTATAGCGATATTTTTTATTTTAATTCTTTCTTTTACACATTTATATGGATCCCAGGGCCTGAAGGAGAGTTTCCTCTCCTTCAGACCCTGGGAACCATCAGGAATACCGTCCGATACTTGAGTCCCATTGACTTGTATTGGTATCGGGTATCGGTATCGGATTGGATCCGATACTTTGCCGGTATCGGCCGATACTTTCCGATACCGATACTTTCAAGTATCGGACGGTATCGCTCAACACTAATCGTGATATATTTTAAAGGGGGGGGGGCCCACTGAGACTCTTTCGCCCGGGGCCCTCAAAAACCTGGAGCCGGCCCTGCTTGTAACTGTGTCCACTGCTCGCGGATATCAGACAGCGACTCTTCTGATGTCTCCCGTGCTGGGAGGTTACTCACACGTGAGACCAGTGACTGCTGCGTGTGTGTGACCTAGCCTTGTATCGGTGACTGAGCCAGGACGTACCGACTCCTTCCCCGCCTGCACTGCGGAGCAGAGCCCCGCTCTGGTGATACCATATACTGTAAAGAACTGAGACCAGTACGAGGAAACCGCGGGTATGGGAACCCGCCTAGTGTAGCAAAGACTCTCTATCTGCATCGAGGAACCGAACTTCTGTCTATCCACGACAACCCAGAGACATCACGTGCCGCTGTTGTCGGTGCCAACGTTGGAAACTGAGATGCTGCAATCAAGAAGCCAACAGACTGATAAGTTGTACTCTTCTTTCCCCTTTCTGAACATTCGCCTAACACCTGTTTACCTCGCTCTCCCCTCCAGTATCCATATCGTTATATCCTTTGCCTCCCATACCCATTTTCTCCCTGCGTGGAGTTTTAATCTGTTAATAAATTTGTTATCTCTTGATCTGCTTCCTGTCCGTGACAACATGCCGATCTTTGCAAGTCTACATTTGCCGTAGTTGGCAGGATGTCATTCAACAGCATGGAGGCGGCAGACCAAGGAGCTGGGGGGGCCTAGGTCCAGTATATCCATGCTAAACAACCGACCGAAGTTTACTGGAAAGAATACTATGCTGTGGAGTTGGACAGAATGGGTCAGGGGAATAATGAGGATGCATCCTATGACCCCTGCACTGGAGGCGGAGGTTGTCATGCTGGCTTTAGATGGGGAAGCAAGGGACTCTGTCATGCTATGACCCCCCCCTGGGGGAGACCCATGGGGACCCCACAGACATAGGGGAGTTGCGTATGTGGTTGTTCTGCCAGGTTCAAAGAGAGGGGGAGACATAGTACCGTGGGACCAGCTAATGACGGGTTTGCGTGACATCCTGTTGAAACAGGCCCTGCGGGAGCGCTTGCGGGTAATAATAATAATAATCTTTATTTTTATATAGCGCTAACATATTCCGCAGCACTTTACAGGTTGCACACATTATCATCGTTGTCCCCGTTGGGGCTCACAATCTAAATTCCTTATCTGTATGCCTTTGGAATGTGGGAGGAAACTGGAGAACCCGGAGAAAACCCACGCAAACTCTTTGCAGATGTTGTCCTTGGTTGGGTTTGAAGGCTGCTGTGCTAACCACTGCGCCACCGTGCTGCCACTTCTGAAGTAGGGAGTGAAGCACGCAGGCGGGAACAAGAGCAGGGGATGATAATTCCAGCGGGGAAAGTCCAGAGTGGAGAGTTATCTGCACTGATGGCTACTACACCCCAATGGGTAAAAGAGTTATGAAAAGAAATCCAGCATATACGTGAAGAGTTGGCTGATTAAAAAAAATGCAGGGACTGTCACCATTGTTGCACGAGGGAGAGCTTTCTGGCCTGGACCGACCTTTACACTTGTCAGCAGGGGGTGGGTCACAGATAAAAAGGACTGTGCGTGGGAGAAAGGCAGGAGCTCTGGCGGGAACATGGAGCATGCAGCAGGGTGAGGTGCAGGCCTTTATGGCAGAGCATCTTGTAAACTTAGGCCCACCTGGCACAACCCCTGTAATTGTGTCCACTGTTTGCAGAAATCAGACAGCGACTCTTCCAATGTCCCCCGTGCCGGGAGGTTACTCACATGTGAGACCAGTGACTGTTGCGTGCGTGTGGCCTAGCCTTGTACCGGTGACTGAGCCTGGATGTACCGACTCCTTCCCCACATGCACTGTGGAGCAGAGCTCTGCTCCGGTGATAGCATATAAAGAACTGAGACCAGTATGAGAACCCGCCTAGTGTAGCAAAGACTCTCTATCTGCATCGAGGAACCGGATCTCTGTCTATCCAGGACAACCCCGAGACATCATGGCCGCTGTTGTCAGTGTCATCGTTGCAATACTAGCACAAAAAGAGGATTCAGAGATCCTCCAAAAATTCAGAAAAATAGCAAAAAGGCAGGGATGATTACCTGCCTAGGCCTCCAAACAAATGCACTATCAGGATGCAGTGGACCTATGTGCCATCGTTGGAAACTGAGACGCTGCAATCAAGAAGCCAACAAACTGATAAGTTGTACTCTTCTTTCCCCTTTTTGAACATTTGCCTAACACCTGTTTACCTCGCTCTCCCCTCTAGTACACATATCGTTATATCCTTTGCCTCCCATATCCATTTTCTCCCTGCGTGGAGTTTTCATCTGTTAATAAATTTATTAACTCTTGATCTGTCTCCTGTCCGTGACAACATCCCGCTCTCTCCAATTCTACAACTCAGAAGAGGAAAAGAATTAAGCTGGATACTGGAGAAGATGACGATTGGGGAGTAAATTAACAAATTACACTACATTAACATTTCTGCAAGTTTAGGAAAAAAGTTCATAGGAGGACTTCTTTAAGCACCAAAAATTGCGATGAGAAATCAGCTTTAAAGGCTGAAAACTTGTGAATGCAACTATGAGCACAGATATGTTTAAATATCATGGATGGGAAATTCGACGTGTACTGTATATAAGAGGATCCAAGGCAGATATTCAAGGCTGACACTCAGATTTCTTCCATGGATGTGCAGTTGATATGCCCCAGATATGCACAAGGATTAGCCCCATTTCATTGGGATCATCTACGACGTTTCTGTGAAGGATCTGGCAGAAGAATGAACATGCTAATTCTTCCTGCGGATTATATTTTTCATGGTGCAGACAAAAATCCGCATAGACTTCTTCTGGAGCATGAAAACAGGGTAACGGAAACCTCAATCAAATGCATTGCAAAATCCTAAATGCATGAATGGGCCTATAGACACTCTAAATGTTATAATCAGAGCAAGATAAATAATATAATATATTTAAAAAGTTTTATGTAGATTAATTCAATAAGTCAGCAGTAAAATGGTGCCTGAAGGTGAAAACTCTTTAATGATCATCTAGAAATCACATTCTACTTTGCTCAATGCTTGCAGGAAACAATCATAAATAGAAAAAAATAGTATTGGCATCAGTCATTTTCTTGCCCTTGAGAGAAACAGACAGCAAGGTATTGATAAAGGACTATGATCATGAAAGTGCAGATGTCTCAAGACATTTTTTTTATATCCATAATGAAAATGTCTATTGTAGCTTACGATGTAAATATTTAATCATTGTAAATATTAGAAGAAAATCACAATATTTACGTATTGCTGCTGTGAAGTGATACCTCAGGGGTGGGATCTATCTCATGTAAGAGAACCAATCAAAATGTTGTCTTATTTTTCATTTTTGGAGCTAAGGATTATGCTCATAATAGAGTTTTCATTATTCATGTCTTTTCAATCATTTTTTAGAATACTCAAAATGGGCATTATGTACAACATTAAGGGAAACAATGTTTTCGCTACCTGACAAAATCTGGAAGGGACACACAATTATAATGAGGAAGAGAGGTGCGGAAATAGGGACTTAAGTTGTTTACCAAAGCTGAGGAATGGCGCACCAACACATGGACCTTAACGCATGGACATGTTGGTGGAAACAAAAGAGGCATGAACTTAGTAGTTGCAGTTTTGGCACAATGCCTGGTAGTTACAGTTTTTAAGGCACAATCAGTGATCATATGGGACACCATAATTGTACGTACAGTGGACTTGGCATGCAGAACTTGGGATGTTCATCCACCACCTACCAATTAGTTTCTCATGTTAAGATTCCAAAATGGTATTGGACAAAGTCCATGGATAGGATAGGTGCAATTAAAGATGTGACAACAGGTGCATGTGAGAGGGCCTATTCATCCTGACTTTATCTACTTTCCTTTACGCGGTTTTAATCTGTGCGCCTGATGAAGGTCTAGTGTTGCAGACCGAAACCTCACGTATTACACGTTGGATTTTAAGGGAAGAATAAATATCATCACTACTTTCCGGATTCCTCTTTATTACTGTACTTATGAGGTTGAACCCTATCCAAGCACCTAATCTCTGGGAGAATTGCGTTTGGAAGTATACAGTACATGCTGAAATAGACAATCGCTAGAGAGCCCACAGTTTAATAGTCTCTGGCACTACTTATTCTTTGACTCAGTCCTTTTTTAAATGGTAAATTGTGCCTTTGTCAATCTATATTACAGCAGTTTTCATCCTGCTTGACTTTGGCCCCATTCAGATGTCCGTCTTTAATATCCATTTTTTTTACAGATAGAATATGTACCTATTACATGTAGTGAGGCTGTTTATATGTCCTAATGTACACAAAAAAAATGAAAACATGACAATTTTTGTTACAAGTCACTGATCAAGCTTGCAAACGCAAGTCTATGGGCTTGCGTGAAAAACATGGACAACACATAGATGGCATCCCTGTCACATCCTAGTGCTATCCATTATTCACTGCCCGTTTGTTAAGGTACCTTCACACTAAGCGACGCAGCAGCGATACAGACAACGATGCCGATCGCTGCAGCGTCGCTGTTTAGTCGTTGTGTGGTCGCTGGAGAGCTGTCACACAGACGGCTCTCCAGCGACCAACGATGCCGAAGTCCCCTGGTAACCAGGGTAAACATCGGATTACTAAGCGCAGGGCCGCGCTTAGTAACCCAATGTTTACCCTGGTTACCATTGTAAAAGTAAAAAAAAAACAACACATACTCACATTCTGGTGCCCGGCGTCCGCTTCCCTGCACTCCTCCTGCATCCTGTGTCAGCGCCAAACATCTCCGGCATCTCCCACAGAGCAGAGCGGTGACGTCACCGCTCTGCTTTACGGCCGGCACTTACACAGGATGCAGGAGGAGTGCAGGGAAGCGGACGCCGGGCACTGGAATGTAAGTATGTGTTTTTTTTTTTTACTTTTACAATGGTAACCAGGGTAAACATCGGGTTACTAAGCGCGGCCCTGCGCTTAGTAACCCGATGTTTACCCTGGTTACCAGTGAAGACATCGCTGGATCGGTGTCACACACACCGATTCAGCGATGTCAGCGGGAGATCCAGCGACGAAATAAAGTTCTGGACTTTCAGCAACGACCAGCGATCTCACAGCGGGATCCAGATCGCTGCTGCGTGCCAAACACAACGATATCGCTATCCAGGACGCTGCAACGTCACGGATCGCTATCGTTATCGTTGTAAAGTCGCTTAGTGTGAAGGTACCTTTAGGTGAAGCTTGCATACTAGTAAAACTGTTGAAAAACTGGTAGTAAAACCTAGCACACTGATCAAACACTGATGTTAATCTGAGTTGAGGTAGTAGAACACGGCACTTATACACTGAAGGAGGGGAGAATGCCAAGAGTGTGCAAAGTAGTCATCAAAGCAAAAGGTGGCTACTTTGAAGAACCTAGAATATAAGACATAATTTCAGTTGTTTCACACTTTTTTGTTAAGTATATAATTCCACATGTGTTAATTCATAGTTTTGATGCCTTCAGTGTGAATATACAATTTTCATAGTCATGAAAATACAGAAAAATCTTTAAATGAGGTGTGTCCAAACTTTTGGTCTGTACTGTATATATATATATATATATATATATATATATATATATATATATATATACATATATATGTATATATTTACAGCTCTGGCAAAAATTAAGAGACCACTGCAAAGTGTTCAGTTTGTCTGATTTTCCTTTTCATAGGTATATTTTTGAGTAAAATGTAAATTGGTCTTTTGTTCTATAAACTTCTGACAACATGTCTCCGAATTTCCAAGCAATAAATTTTGTATTTTTTTTCTGAAAAGGAGAAATGGTCAACATTTTTTAAAACCCCCAGGGCTTTCCGACCTCAAATAATGCAAAGAAAACAAGTTCATAATCATTTAGAAACAACAATACTAATGTCTTAACTCAGGAAGAGTTCAGAAATCAATATTTTGTGGAATAACCATGATTTTTAATCACAGCTTTCATGTGTCTTGGCATGCTTTCCACCAGTCTTTCACACTGCTTCTGGCGCAAAAATGTAAGCAGTTCTTCTTTGTTTGATGGCTTGTGACTATCCATCATCCTCTTGATTACATTCCAGAGGTTTTCCATGGGGTTCAGGTCTGGAGATTGGGTTGCCCATGACAGGGTTTTGATGTGGTGGTCTCTTAATTTTTGCCAGATCTGTATATATACACACAAGTCACATGTATATTGAAGACCTAATATACATGTACACAGTATCTGCAGTTATAGACTGACAACTCCCCGTCAACTCATCACATAAAAAATGGTAATGGAGAAAGGAAGAATACTTTTAAGCAATCAATATTCTATACAAAGTGCAAAGTATTCATGTCAATAGTTATAATTAGCATCATGAGATTATGATGTTTCAGACGGCCAACATTACAATGATAGCTGCCCGTTGTTATGGGTATGAGGTTGCTATGGATCTGTCAAAGGCTGTCTGGCCTTTAGCTTCCAGGTGAGAAATTAATTTGCAGTTTGTGTCTTCTAAATGACCAAACAAGCCATATTGTTGAGGAAATGGCTTTACTGTCACCATAATTCTGCTCTAGCTACAATGGACCAGGCACCAATCAGTCTTATTGTTTGGGTATTAGGAATAGGGTGATGTTTGGCCTCAAATGTCCAGACAATCTCCTAGCCATTCACACAGTCAAAGGTCTAAAACCGTGAATAATATAATCACATTTGTTATTTATTACTAATGATGGATTCTCCCAAGTTTCTAGTTTCTTAAAGTAGGGCACTGCAGACGGTGGTATTCTATGGTATTCGGATAGCTCTCATAGAGCCCGAGCCGACCTCTACTTATTAGTGCACAGAGATGAAGAGGGTGACTGCCGTGCTGCAGTACTTCACTCGTATCATGCCGTGTTATAATGATTTAATTAGCATGCCTATCATTATAACTCTACAGGACTCAACCTGAAGATGCTAGGCGGATCTGCTCCGTTACACCAGGACCTCGTTGAACTTGGAAACCTTTTTTACCTTTGGCTCGGCTGATCACTCCGCACGCTCTATTTTCCAATCAAGTTGCTACTACCCAGTACATTACCTTACAATGAACCCTTGTAGAAAGGTTGGAGAGGGAAGAGTCTAGGCATTTTTGTAACCAGGATAATGGAAAGAAATACGGATCCCAGTTATAATGGCACCCAACAAGAAGGGCTCCTGTGTTTGTTTTCCCCTTTCACTCTTCATAGTTATTGGGCCATCACCCTTTCCCTTACATACTAAAATGTAGTTCTTGAATTTTTTTGGGGAAAAAGAAGTCTTGCATACAGTAGGCTCAGTACCAAAGCGGATGGGCCCCTCCTGGGCCGGGCCCTTCTCCTCAAGGCTCTTTTCACTGCCGCACAGCTTGCCTTTATGGCATGTATGCCCTTGCTTTTTCTACTCTGGCAGAATTACTTATAATTCCTTTGAATTCCTTTTCATTACAGTTTTATTAACGATATTCCTTCGGCCCTGTAACTTTTCCACTCTTTCATGTTTGCACTTTGGGGGAAAAACAAGTTTTCTGCATCAGTAATACCGAAATGAGCAATCATATTCTATTCCATCTCAGCCGCTGTAGTTTTTTTTTTCAGGTCTGTTTACCTTGCAGCTTTCTACTCTTTTAATCTATTGAAACCTTGCTGTGAGAGAAATTATCATCCTTTTATAAGTCAGATTAATTAAATGCGCCATGTAGGAAAAAAAAAAACAGTATTTTCCAATAATGGAATAAAAAGATGGTATAGATGTAGAAAGTGTTTAATTATTTCATCTACATAGAACTAAGACATACTGTAGGTTATCAAAGAAAATCTACCACTGATATTTTTACTGTATTATTATGTTCACCCCAGTGTTAGAATATGTACAAGAGGAACAACTCTGAGTTACTCCAATACTGTATATTGACTTAAGATTGCTCACGGTAATGAAGACTTCTTATCTTCATTACGTCCCAAACCGCAATTTCGCACCAAACCAACGATAGGTATTAAGGCCATTATGGCTCGGGTGCTTGGGTAATGACAATGGGATGGGCACACGGAGTCTTATTACAGGAGAGTACTGGTCTCCGGCATCCAACACTGGCCTAAATGTTATCTTCCTACCCTCTAGCTACCAACCATGGACAACTAATTATAGATATAATACTACATTTGGGTAGTATTATTTTAACAAAGGTAGAAAGAAGGTTGAAACAGGGTAGAAAAGAGGGTAGAAAAAAACCCAAAAGGGTAGGATCACCCAGGCCAACATCCATGTGTAACATGTTTACAACACTGGATGCTACTGTATGTAATTGAGATGAATGAGATCTTGTTGGGATTACAATTGCAGACTTTAAAAAGATCCATAGACCCCACCTCATTCACCGAACAGTGGGCAGATGAATTTCCAGTATGGCCAGAAATGGTACCATTAATAATCAATTTGGCTCATGATTTGCTTCTAAACGGGCTACATTATTTTTGTCTGGTTTAGAAGCCCTGTCCCTTGGACAATATGAAACACTTCCAATGGTGTTGTATCTGGGGCCAAATGGGTCACTGCCCTAGGCACTATTGTCTCCACTGCTAAATGTGCAATGCCAACAAGTGCCGCTACATCTTACAGCATTAGGCTTAAAGGGGTGGTCCAAAGGCAAATTAATTTTCATTCTAAAACCTATTTAGTGCCATAATGTAAACTATTTTCTAATATAGCTGCATCAAAAATTCCCTATCATTACATCATTACCTTGATGGCTAAACTCCATTTGTTTTACTGCAGTAAGTTGGTTTGCTTTCCCTCCCAGCACCTTTTCCTTTTACTAATGTTAGGTTCTTGGGACGTCTTACTTGATCCTTTTATTTTTGGTACTCCTTAACCTTCACCCCTCCACCTTATTTGAATGTGTCATAGTTTTGCACCTAGGGTTCTCCTATGTCTCCTCATACTTTCCTTCCCCTTGATGGTAGTGTGTTGCAGCCTCCCCTCAGATTACTCGGAGGTATGAGAAACACCTTGGTAGCCTTTTGGGGAGCCAGGTCAGAGATTGTGTTTTTTACTTGGGCAGCTAGGGCCTTTCTACTCTGTACTTGGACCAGTTGGGTGTAAGTGTGGTGTTTCTCTGGTGTGAGTGTGAACCCGTTCATAACAATGACACTTCGTTTGAGTATCTCAGTGCATTCTGGAATACTCAAATGTAGTGTCATCAGGGCGCAAAGCCCCTGACCCATCCCTGAAATGAAGTGTCATCAGTGATGCTTGTTTCATGGGCTGCGCTAGTACCTGTGCGCTGTGCACTGTGTAATGAGAACAATGACATTGCCATGCTCTGTTGTCGGTTCAGATCACCAGTAAGCTGGCAACAGAGTTGTGTTGTCAGAAGAATACCAGTGAGCAGACACCAGCACCTCCCCTTGCAAGGGACATCACTGGTTTCTGCACTCTGGGAATTCTGACAATGCACTCTGTTGCTGGTTAGTTACTGTTAATCTGAGCTGACAACAGAGCTCACACTGTCATTGTGCTCATCACACACTGCACAGCGCACAGGGACTAGCCCAAGTCCCTGAAACGAGTATCTCTGATGATGCTTCGTTTCAGGGAGGGGGCTACAGAGGTGACCGCTGTCTCTGCACTCTGATGACGCTTCATTTCAGTATCCCAGCATGCACTGAAATTCTCAAACAAAAAGTCATTAAAAAGGAAATAGGGAAAAAATGAAAAGCTGTTAAGAGTAGCGAGTCAAGGATAGGGAATTTTGAATGCAAATGTATTTGAAAAAAGTTTAGACTATGGCATATATATAAGAATAGATAAATAGATAAGAATTTAGAATGAAAACCGCATTAATGTTACAGTGGGCTATATGTTTATGAATCTGGGATAGTATATACATGTGTGTATATAAATATATATATATATATATATATATATATATATATATATATATAAATCTAGATATCTATATATATAGATATATATTTTATATATGGTTTTAAATATATATATATATATATATATATATATATATATATATATATATATATATATATACACTCACTGGCCACTTTATTAGGTACACCTGTCCAACTTCTTGTTAACACTTAATTTCTAATCAGCCAATCACATGGCGGCAACTCAGTGCATTTAGGCATGTAGACATGGTCAAGACAATCTCCTGCAGTTCAAACCGAGCATCAGTATGGGGAAGAAAGGTGATTTGAGTGCCTTTGAACGTGGCATGGTTGTTGGTGCCAGAAGGGCTGGTCTGAGTATTTCAGAAACTGCTGATCTACTGGGATTTTCACGCACAACCATCTCTAGGGTTTACAGAGAATGGTCCGAAAAAGAAAAAAAATCCAGTGAGCGGCAGTTCTGTGGGCGGAAATGCCTTGTTGATGCCAGAGGTCAGAGGAGAATGGGCAGACTGGTTCGAGCTGATAGAAAGGCAACAGTGACTCAAATCGCCACCCGTTACAACCAAGGTAGGCCTAAGAGCATCTCTGAACGCACAGTGCGTCGAACTTTGAGGCAGATGGGCTACAGCAGCAGAAGACCACACCGGGTACCACTCCTTTCAGCTAAGAACAGGAAACTGAGGCTACAATTTGTACAAGCTCATCGAAATTGGACAGTAGAAGATTGGAAAAACGTTGCTTGGTCTGATGAGTCTCGATTTCTGCTGCGACATTCGGATGGTAGGGTCAGAATTTGGCGTAAACAACATGAAAGCATGGATCCATCCTGCCTTGTATGGAGCATCTTTGGGATGTGCAGCCGACAAATCTGCGGCAACTGTGTGATGCCATCATGTCAATATGGACCAAAATCTCTGAGGAATGCTTCCAGCACCTTGTTGAATCTATGCCACGAAGAATTGAGGCAGTTCTGAAGGCAAAAGGGGTCCAACCCGTTACTAGCATGGTGTACCTAATAAAGTGGCCGGTGAGTGTATATATATATATAACAAAAAAATAAGAATATTAAAACATGGCACAAAATATTTGTTTAAATGTTTTATCAAATTTCAGCAAAAAGTAGAAGAAAACTATAGGGTCAAAAGGCAAACTATCAATGCATCAGTATGTTCTTAAAATACATGTTTGGGAAAGATAAAGGGTTGCATACTCGACTGGTGGAAGGGAATGAAGGAGTGCCAACACATGGTGGTATGGGTCGGTTGGTTCTCCAGGTTTAAGCTTGTCATTACTTAGGTACAGTACATGCAAGTAAAACATGATACAAATTGTAATTTTATTGACCTAGTTAAGCCAAATGATGGGTTAGTTGGTAATAAAATCAACTCTTAAATACCACTCCCATCTTCATTACAACGTTATTGCCTTCATCTAATAATACAGTAATATGTTTCCTTCTTAATTTCCCAGTAGGGAACCATTCTGACTAACCAAAATTAACTTCTGGTACATAATTAATTGCTACAAACACGTTTAATCCCCTACAATCATTATATCTTCCTCATTTTCTACATACCGTAGTTTTTGGAGTGCAATTATTTCTCTATTATAGATCTGTGGACTTTTTCATTTTTTCCTGGAAAGTCCACAGCTGAAACAAAATGATATTGTCTTCACTCCAGTTTTCATGCCTTCAACTAAAATCAGAATATGTAACTGTAAACGGTAGAACGTACTTGAGGTTTTGGCTTCCCTTAGACTTACCTTGATGAAGTCTAGTTGGTGGTTATAAACGGACTAAATTTCACTGATACTTAAATCCCCATACACATTAGATGAAATACATATGAATGCACCAGTTTTGGCGAGATTGGCCGACAATCTGATTTATGACATTCTCGTACACATGGTGATACACACATGGTGCTTTGGGAGAGAAAGGTTGAAAAAAAAAAATTGCAGAATGTACAAATTGTTTCCAAGAATTGGATTCAACTCTATGGGTCCCTGGAAAAAATGGGACTGAACTCGGATGACATCCAAGTGTGGTCCAATTTTCACAGACTGACAATATAGAGAAGGTGGAGAAACTTTTTTCTTTACATCTTTGAGAAAATCGGATCACACTCTGATCAGACTAGCATAATTGGACCAAATTTCTCCGATGAGAGAAAAACAGTAGTGATGAGCGAGTATACTCGTTGCTCGCGTTTTCCCGAGCACGCTCGGGTGGTCTTCGAGTATTTTGGTGTGCTCGGAGATTTCATTTTTGTTGACGCAACTGCATGATTTATGGCTGCTAGACAGTTTGAATACATGTGGGAGTTCCCTGGCAAGCAGGCAACCCCCACATGTACTCAGCCTGGCTAGCAGCCGTAAATCATGCAGCTGCATCAACAAAAACTAAATCTCCGAGCACTAACAAATAATCGAAGACCACCCGAGCGTGCTCGGGAAAACGCGAGCAACGAGTATACTCGCTCATCACTAAAAAACAGTCATGTACCCATAGCCTAAGGCTGTGTGCACACATTGCGTTTTTGCTGCGTTTTTTCAGTGCAGGTTTGACACAAAATCTGAAGGGTTTCCTGTTGCCAGCAAAGGAAATGAGAATCCTGAAGTCTCATGCACATGTTGCTAATTTGTGACTTGCAGATTTGGTGTACATTGAAATCTGCAGCATGTCAATTATTTCAGCGTTTTTGCTGCAGATTTCACCCATACTAAGGCTATGTGCACATTGCCTGTGGAATTTTCTGTGCGGATTCTGCATCTCTTGGCAGAAAATGCAGGTCAAAATCTGCGCGCTTTTTATGCAGATCTTGTGCGTTTTTACTGTGGATTTGCTGTGGATTCTGTGCGGATTTCATGTGTTTTTACCCCTGCGTTTTCCTATAATGGAATGGGTGCAGAAACGCTGCAGAAATGCACAAAGAATTGACATGGTCCTTTTTTTAATCCGCTGCGGGTTCAGTGCGGAATTTTCTGCACCATTAGCACAGCATTTTTATTTTCCCATTGATTTACATTGTACTGTAAATCACTTGCGGTTCTGCAGCGTTTCTGCACGGAAAAAACGCTGCGGATCCACAGTAAATCCACAACGTGTGCACATACCCTAATGAGTGAGGAAAAATCTGTACCAGAAACACAAGTAAAAATGCTTTTTTCTGTCCAGATTTGCAGAAATGGCTCAGAAATGTGTGCACCAAATATTTAACATGTGCACATGCGCTTATTGTCAAAGTCTTATCTTCCTCTTTTCTTTTCCAATGTCCTTAGGCAATTCTACTTAATATGGTTGAACCATATTTGGTGAACCTGACAGCTAGAATTTGTGGTTGTAGAGGGATAACAAGTAAGATGAAGTGGATATTACTTGCCAAATTAAAATTTTTACAAGTACGGTTTTTTTCATAAAAGGGCATCCCAATATTCAATTAAAAATGACAAGGACATGATTTCCTACTTTGAAAACATTCATTTTACAAACACAACACCAAAAATTGGACCTAATTATAAAAATTATAAAATCTTGCTAGAAGCTAAAGATTAGGAGTCCCAAAAAAAGGACATTGGCAAATAATGGGTTAAAACCTGTAATTTAGGGTAATACTTTAGCCGGAATTAGCATTTTTATTCTTGATTTCTTATTTTAAACTAGATGGTGGCCCTATTCTAACGCATCGGGTATTCTAGAATATGCATGTCCACGTAGTATTTTGCCCAGTCACGTAGTATTTTGCCCAGTCACGTAGTATATTGCCCAGTCACTTAGTATTTTGCCCAGTCACGTAGTATAATGCTCCATGCAGTTATGGTCCCATAGATGCCCCATATAATGCTCAATGCAGTTATGGCCCCATAGATGGCCCATATAATGCTCCATGCAGTTATGGCCCCATAGATGCCCCATATAATGCCCCATATAATGCTCCATGCAGTTCTTTATGGCCCCATAGATGCTCCATACAGCATTGTGCCCCATGTAATGCTGCTGCTGCTGCAATAAAAAAAAAAAATCACATACTCACCTCTCGTCGCTGCTCCTCAGCGTCCCGTCTCTCCGCACTGACTGTTCAGGCAGAGGGCGGCGCGCACACTAATACGTCATCGCGCCTTCTGACCTGCACAGTCACTGCAAGAGGACGGGAAGATGGAGCGGCGCCCGGCGGATGGAACGCGGACAGGTGAATATGAAATACTTACCTGCTCCTGGCGCTCCTGACCCTGTCCCTGCCTGTCCCATGGTACCGCAGCTTCTTCGCGCCTGCGCGAGAAGGACCTGCCATGATGTTACGGTCACATGACCGTGACGTCATGGCAGGTCCTTCTCGCGCAGGGCCTGTGATGACATCGCGGTCACATGACCGTGACGTCATGGTAGGTCCTTTGCGCAAACCATCCTTGCCACCGAAACCTGCCGGCGGAAGGTGAGTTTATAATGATTTTTTATTTTTTTTATTATTTTTAACATTAGATGTTTTTACTATTGAGGCTGCATAGGGAGCATCAATAGTAAAAACTTGGTCTCACAGGGTTAATAGCGGCGGTAACGGAGTGAGTTACCTGCGGCATAACATGGTCCGTTACCACTGGCATTAACCCTGTGTGAGCCGTGACTGCGGGGAGTATGGAGCGGGCACTGACTGCAGGGGAGTAGGGAGGGACTAATCGGACTGTGGCCGTCGCTGATTGGTCGCGGCAGCCATGACAGGCAGCTGGTGAGACCAATCAGCAACTTGGATTCCATGACAGACAGAGGCCGCGACCAATGAATATCCGTGACAGACAGACAGAAGGACAGACAGACAGACGGAAGTGACCCTTAGACAATTATATAGTAGATGTTATCAGGACAAATATCCTTGATTGTCTATTTCGAACAATATATTTAAGACTTTTTTTCCAACAGCATTTAAACATATCACAATCCTTTCAAACTGCAAGAATTAATAGCCTCAATTTTATTTTGTATAGTTTCTTCCTGTGCTCCTAGATTGAAAGCTTCCCCATGCTCCAGAGTCTAGATTTTGTAGTGATCTATGCTGCTTATAATTAAGCTGGCGTGAACACATACATTATGTCTCCAACACGCATAGTTTATAAAATAATAACCCTACCTTAGCATAAAGCCCGTATGCCCCCAAAGGATACATCTTCTATTACACTAGTAAGTATTACACTTAATGAGGTCAGACCTTAGGTGACCAAGTATAACTTGAGCATCAACGTGTCCTAATTTTGCTATTGGAAACAAGTACAGGTAGGGTATTGTCTTGTACATTTGCTGTTTTCATGTCCAAATGCGTTTGTTTCTATTTCTGTAGAAACTAAAGATTGATGATCTTAAGATCAAACCAATCCCTCATCAAGCGATTTACTGGGGCTGCTCACTAACTAGATCATCGTGTGCAGAGACATTTATTGTCTATGGTGTGATACAAATCGTTTTTTCTTCCAATCCTATTGTAAGAGGGAAAAAGCATCAGCTATATGCAATACGTTGACCAATCTGAAGTTCAATAAAAAATGGTAAGCCATACTCAGTGAAAGGAGTTCTCTGGAAACAGCAAAAAATAACTAAAGGAAATGCCATTGTAAGTAATTTCCTAAATTCATTTAATTAGCATTTCAAAAAAATTACAATTGTTTGGAAAATGCAGGCAATTACTAAAGAATTAAAATGGACACCATTCTGTTACACGGACAACAATCTGTCCTAGAATGTTAATAGAACAGATGCTTGTGCATGTGGGCAGTAGGAAGCTGTGACCTAGAGATAAATTATATCACATATGATCAAGCTTTCACAGGTCAGAGCAGCTGCCCAAGAGTCAAAGAGAAAGAATGGACAGCAGTGTGAGCAGTCTCTTCTTACCTCAGCACCCATGGTATCGCCAGTATTAGATAAGAAAAGGTAGACTTAGATCAAAAGACAAGGTGGACAACAGTGTGAGCAGCCCCCTAGCCCAGCTTCCCTGGTACCTCCAATCCAGTATCACATTAAAAAAAGGGTAGACTAGACAGCATATGAGCAGTTTCTTTTCAACTCAGCACCCATCTTATCGCCAGTGTTGACAGCATGTAAAGAAAAGTGGGCAACCTCTTCCTACCTCAACAGCCGTGGTAATCCCATATTTGGATCAGAAAAACAGGGTGGACAGCAGTGTGAGCAGCCTCTCCTTGCCTCAGCACCTCTGGTGTCTCCAATATTAGACTTGATGTACAAGGTGGACAGTGGTGTGAGCAGTCGCTTATTACCTAGTATCACTACTGTAGTTTTATGCAGGTTATCTGTTTTTTCTACACATCTAAATCTCCTAGTTCAAGCATGTGTTCCGACAACTTTTTCAGGGACTGACACCTTCCTTCCTTGATAGAGCTTTACCACCATGATTTCCCTTGGGCTCCCATATGAATTACTTTACTTGACCACTATTAACCAGTCTGTTTGAAGAATAGATTTTATGGTCCCCAAAACAATAAATTATGTAACTTGATTGTTGAAAGAGGAAATCATTTGAAGCAGAAACCGTACACATGAAAATGACTGAAATATAATAGTTTAGCTATACAGGGTACCAAGGTAGCAGTCCCACAAAGATCCTGGTGTCTAAGTGGGCACAAAGACCTCTCTATCATATGAGATGACCATTAAACTACAACATATCTCAAAAACTGGCATATATCCAACTTATTAATTAATGTTTACAATTCAAAGGGGTTGGCTTGTCTTAAAAACTACAGACCTGTGAATCCTCACTGCAGAAACAGTATAATTGGAATGTGGCTGGGAGTATGCACATGACTGCTGCTCATGGCGCCGACACCAGAGATTCCTCACAGAGCACAGTGACTATTCACAAGTCTGCAGTCACATACAGTGACTGCAGACTTGTAGTTTAAGACAGGACAACCTTTTTAAGGATAAAACTATTATAAATGGAAAGAAGTGGAAAAAACAGAAGGAAGAAATGAAAGATAGATTTGACTGATAAATTTGATTTGCAGTGAGTAAATTTGCGCAAATCTAATTATTGTAAAGCTTGTAATTGCTCGGAATATACATGTGAGGGAGTGAAGAGAGAGAGTGAGAACCCCACTGACGATAAGAGCTGCTTACACTTTACAGGAGAAAGCAACCCACTGACCATAAGAGCTTACACTCTACAGGAGGGAGAAAGTACCCTACTGACCAAAAAAGTTTAGACTCCACAGAGGAGAGAAAATTTTACGCAGTGACTCTAGAAATGGGAAATGACTGCTGTACAAATTGTGCCCAATTGGGAACGTTTGACCTCAGGTGGCCCACCACTGTATATGGTATGATAACTAGATATAGCTGCAGACCATCATGGGGAGGCCTGTACAGCAACACAAATTTATGTTAGTCCACTCTGATGCTTCAGAAGTGTGGAAAATGGTGCCGGGCAAGTTTTTTTGTGAACCGCAAATTGAATCTCAAAATGATCAAATTTGAGTTAAATTCTGACACGGTTCCACCCCTCAGTGTGTCTGGGATGTAGTCATTGACAGCTCAATCATGCATTCTGGTGCAGGGGTGTGCTGAGCTTCTGGTGTGTTGATTGACAGCTCAGCCATCCAACCTGAGACTGAGAGGCGATGGCTGTCTTCAGATGTTCATTGTCCCAGGTGATTGCCAGGCTACTTAACTGGGCTGTTTCTCCCAGACCTCTTCCAGACGTACATTCAGCTACTCTGTGGTTTGTTCTCTCTGTGCCTTGCGTTCTGTTGGTTGATCTTTCATTGCCTGACCTTGAACATGGTTCTGACCATCAGTCTGTTTAGCTTCTTCTGCTCTGATCCACTATCTCCTGGTATTCTGACCTCAGAATGTTACTCGACTATGCCTTTGCCTCTTCCTTCTGTTTATAACATACCCTCCTGGCTTTTGCCCTCGGACTCCTTGACTATCCCATCTCACAACTTGTCTGCAAGAGGTGACTCAGTGTCACTTTACATCTGGCCAACACATTTTTTTTTTTTTCCAGTATGGAGCCTGTTTACATGCTCTGTGTCCAGGTGGCTAATGTGACAGTGAGTCACCTCTCACAGACAAGTCAAGTAGTCTGAGGTCAGAAGCCCAGAGGATACATCATATACAGAAGGAAGAGACAAAGGCTAGTCAGGTAACATTCTGAGGTCAGAATACAAGAAGATAACAAATCGAGTAGGAGTTAAACAGACTGATGGCCAGAACAAGCTCTAAGGTCAGGCAATGAAAGATCAACAAACAGAACGCAAGGCACAGGGAGAAGAAACCACAGAGTAGTTGAATTTAAATCTTGCAGAAGTCTGGGAGAAACAGCCCAGTTAAGTAGCTTGGCAATCACCAAGGAGTTAAACAGACGGATGGTCAGAACGAGGTCCAAGATCAGGCAACGAAAGATCAACAAACAGAACGCAACATGAGAGAGCTCCATAGTCGGTAAAGTGATTGATTCAAATATTACCTAGATATGGTTTCACATGTAACAGAATACCGCCATCTCAGTTATACATAGGTTTACAGTACAGTCTGTACTCTGGATGTTGTCCCATATCAGCGCAATATATTCTACGTTTTCTTTATCTAATGCAGTTTATGAAATTTATCATGCTGTTTTCATCCATCTAAAATCAATAGAACAAGCTGAGAAAAAGCCTAAGTACATTTCTTTGCACAAACAATACTCTTAATAAACTGTGGCAGACATTGTATCCCATTCTCTTGTATATATCTGGACTTTGGATTATAGAAAGTCTGTGGCAATGATCTGAAATAGCTCCTAGAGTATTACCATGGCACAAAGTATTTCTAAAATAAATTAGAGACATAGGGAAAGCCATGGATAAGCACGATATCACTAAGTGAGTGGATGGATAAATGGTTGAAATGCTCAATAATATATACGATACAAGAACAGTGTTATTAATAGATATCTGTGTCTTTGCTGCTTGTATGATCTGGTTACTATGTATCGAGAAGCAATGATACTAATGTCTATGTCAATGCTTCTACTGATATACTGTATCTGATATACGCCATAGATTATTAGATTAACAGTGATTTATAGAGCAACATCATCTTCCTTAGCACGGAATATTCTAAATGATACGTCCCATGTCATACATTTAAATAGAGAAAAAGTTCAAAAATAGTTATGACCGAACGAAGGTGTTATCCAAGCATGCTTGCGCATATTTTTTTGAGCACGCCGAAGACACTCAGTTAGCACGTGAGCATGCTCGGATAAGACCTTAGCCGAGCACATTCGCTCATCACTATTACAAAATCCTCTTTCCTTAGTTTCCCAATTTAAATTCGGAGCATCGCCCATTGCTTTAACACTTGCTGCCTTGTTCGGACTCATTATACTGCTTCTTTTTCAGCTTCTACCTTTCTGTCGGTTTCTTGCCACATGCAGGATTAAAATAGGAAGGTTGGCAGACTCCCACCAATTGTATACCGGTTTTGAAACTGTGATTACTGTTTAGCCTTGAGCGGTGAATATTCATACTTTTTCTTATTTGCAGAAGCAGCGAGAGTGCCAGGATTCTCAGTAGGCTCTCCGAAATTCAGGGAGAGCTGGCAACGCGCCTCTAATTACATACTGTTCAGTGTGTCCTATCTGCAGGCACAATGCCATTAGTCAAATAGTCACACATGCACACATACACACGCATACGCACACACACACACACACACACACACGCAACTCAAGCACCATTAACACTTTTTATCCCCCCAGCAGTGAAATATATTAACAATTTAACATATCCATCCACCGCCAGCTCATAAATACACTATTTATGCTTTGGGAGAACCTTGGCCACGCGTTTCAGTCCAGGAAATGCATTTATCTTGCCTTGTGCAGGATAAAATTAGATTGTAAGCATCCAAATAAATAAGGGATCAAGCTGCAGCCTCATTCTTATGTAGATAATACAGATTTACAAATTGTATAGGTATCATAGCCATAATAATAGCAACATTCTCACAAATCCAATGCCGTCAACTAGTAAAATATGGCTCCTTTCACCAGACCTACTTTTCGAGCAGAAGTACAGTTTTGGGATCCATGTTTTTTTTTCGGAGATTTGGTGCAGTATGATCAGAGGGTTGACACTAAAAGCTGACAAGCAGCACAGGCCAGAAAAAAAAATAAGAGCTAGAAACACATATATATTATCCTCAATTATTAAAAGGAGATGTGAGGCAGAGGCACGGCTGCTGTCCCAGCTCTGCTTTTGCGAGGCCCTTTGAAATTCTAATGTGCTGGCTGCTCAGCTAAGAAAAAAAACCTTGTTGTAGGAAACAAATGAAGGAGAACCAGGATTGCTACAAGCCCTGATGATGGCAGCTCAGGGGTCACAGTGCATATGATAACTAGAACGTTCAATTTATAAGATGTTACCACACTCCAAGATGTTTACTCACATTACTATCTGCTTTCAATGGGAGCCGACTTTGCTGAGGCATCTCTGACAGTTTCGCTCTCATAGGAAGAGTGTTTTGTTGTTGCGCACACGCTGGGAATCGTATTACTTTTTGCTTCGCTATCATACTATTTTATACACGTCTGCAGGCTCTGACAGTGACAGACTTTGAACGTTGCATAGTGTTGGATCTTAAGGTCAAGACTTTTTGACTGACCATTATAATTTTATGATGCCATAGAGCAGTGATCTCCAACATGTGGCTCTCCAGCTGTTAAGCTACAATTCCCTGTGCGCCCCACAAAAACCTACCCTGATGACCAGTCAGAGCTGTCAGATTACGCTGGGAGATGTAGTTTCTCAAGAGTTGATGATCACCGTCTTAGACAATGGCTTTTATGTTCTTTCGCGTAGGGCATCTCAATGCATTTCTTCTGGGGATCCACCAGCCAGACATGGTGTAAAAGGAGGTCATCATTTTGATAAACCTGATATAGGAACTATAGTGCATGAGCAATCAGGATTTGATCTATGCTGCCAAAACTGTCACATCAGCAGTCTCATCATCAACTGAGGTGAAGCTAACTGAGATCATCATGATCTTTAAATATCAACACAATCTTAGGTTCTGGCATCTCCACATCAAGCATCAAGAGTAGTAATATTACATAAAAAGGAGAACCAAGAGTTTACTAAATATACCGTTTATTACATCCATGACGCCATGACGCCCCCTGAGGAAGCGAGGCTGTTTGAAAGCACGCGAAACGCGCGTTGGGGTGATCGGGGTCCTCACAGGAGTCCTCACAGAAGTTGTAACCACCTATGGGTAATTATTACTACTAATTATTCATATGGAAGCAGGCTGGAGTATGTAACAGAAATAGAGCAGTATGGTATGCGGTCTCTTTTAATGTGCATGAAACTGTAGTGTGTGACAGACATTTCAGATAGAAAAGATAGAGTCGCTACCAAATGTTTATGTATTGTAATAGCTTGCTTCATAAGATTTGGTTTTCCTCTGTGGACCTTTGATCGGTTTAACTCACCTGGGTAGTTCACATAGGACGTATTTGATATACAAATATCCATTTTTATTATGTATAAAATCTTTTGGATGTAATAAACGGTATATTTAGTAAACTCTTGGTTCTCCTTTTTATGTAATGTATATATGAGTAATTCTAAATAGTTGGATATTATTACCTTGCTGGTACCTTTCTAATAAGAGTAGTAATATTTACTGTGTCTGCTCTTTAAAGAAAGTTGGCTGACTGCACATCTCAACAGCTAAGCCAGCTCCTTTTTGTAGCTATGCATCCACAGAAAAGGGATCTGGCTTAGCTATCGAAATGATCCAGTCAGCCAACCCCCTTCTCACACAGCACTGATGGATTGCCTAAACATGAAACTCTCTTCTGTGTCAGCACAAGCTTAAAGCAGAGCAGTCAGGGTCGCGCACGTGAGAGAACAGATTCCATTTTGTGACTGTGGCATGCATCTTGTCTTCTAACCCCTGTGCAATTGTGATTAAATAACACTGCTGAGCAGGGAAGTTTCACATTTCTATTCAAACCCCTAAAGTTACTATTGGCTCATAGTTCGGAGGGAAGTTTCCCTTTGTCTGTGACCCTATTTAAGTGCTCACATGTGCTAAGACCTGAATGCACCATACAAGGCTGTGCTGTATTGATGTCCTGAGTGCTTGTAAAACAAATCTTACAAATCTGGGGTTCAAAAGGCATAAAAGAAAGTGGATTTTGCTCACACGTAGATATGCAAAGTTTGAGACAACTTTTTAAATGTATGTGTATTAATCAATTCTATGCATTTACAATATATTAGAAAAACACCTAATTTTTGTAAGTGGACAACATTTGCAATACTACAACCAGCAATGTTTGCAGACTAAAAATATTGAAGAATATTTAGTATGATATATCTAAGATTAGATATGCTCGGGAACCTTAGCAACCAAAAACCATAGCTACCATCCAGTTAGACATTTTCTTTTATTGTCACTGTTCATTTACTGTACACACACACAAAACAAATCTAACCAAAGCTATTTGCATACTCGTTACTCCATACAGTATGACCATCTCTAGCTATGCATAAATCACTCTGAAATTCCCTCTAAATTATGTCTTACTCGAGACAAGACATGCTGCCATATTTCAGCTACCTATTGAAGTTTATGGAGAGTAAGGGGTGGAAGGGAGGAACCAACATACATACATACTGCTGATTTCCTATAAGGGTTTTATCTTCTCTCAGTGCTGTATACTGTATATATGATACATCATAGGAGCTAGTCTCCACCCACCAGCTCAGAGACAACTGAAAAACAGAGATGGAGCCTGCCGAGGGTAAAACTGGTGAAAAACTTAGGATACCAGTCATACAATGGTTACAAATAGTGTTCTTCATAATGTACATAAACATAACATCTTATAAGTCACATGCACATGAAAAGTCATCATCTATATAATTGCCTAGAATACTACTTCCTGCAATTTGTGCCAACTTCCGTGGCTTTGTCCGGAGCTAATGTCCGGAGCTAATGTCCGGAGCTAATGTCCGGAGATAAGTGACGTCACCAGTGTCCTACACCCAGGCAGAGCACAGGGGCCCCAGGCAGCATATGGGGCCTCAGGCAGAGCACAGTGGCCCCAGGCAGAGCACAGGGGCCCCAGGCAGCATATGGGGCCCCAGGCAGAGCACAGTGGTCCCAGGCAGAGCACAGGGGCCCCAGGCAGCATATGGGGCCCCAGGCAGAGCACAGGGGCCCCAGGCAGCATATGGGGCCCCAGGCAGAGCACAGTGGCCCCAGGCAGAACATGGGGCCCCAGGCAGAGCACAAGGGGCCCAGGCAGAGCACAGGGACCCCAGGCAGCATATGGGGCCCCAGGCAGAGCACAGGGGCCCCAGGCAGAGCACAGGGGCCCCAGGCAGCATATGGGGCCCCAGGCAGAGCACAGGGGCCCCAGGCAGCATATGGGGCCCCAGGCAGAGCACAGTGGCCCCAGGCAGAGCACAGGGGCCCCAGGCAGCATATGGGGCCCCAGGCAGAGCACAGGGGCCCCAGGCAGCATATGGGGCCCCAGGCAGAGCACAGGGGCCCCAGGCAGCATATGGGGCCCCAGGCAGAGCACAGGGGCCCCAGGCAGCATATGGGGCCCCAGGCAGAGCACAGTGGCCCCAGGCAGAACATGGGGCCCCAGGCAGAGCACAAGGGCCCCAGGCAGAGCACAGGGGCCCCAGGCAGCATATGGGGCCCCAGGCAGAGCACAGGGGCCCCAGGCAGAGCACAGGGGCCCCAGGCAGCATATGGGGCCCCAGGCAGAGCACAGGGGCCCCAGGCAGCATATGGGGCCCCAGGCAGAGCACAGTGGCCCCAGGCAGAGCACAGGGGCCCCAGGCAGCATATGGGGCCCCAGGCAGAGCACAGGGGCCCCAGGCAGCATATGGGGCCCCAGGCAGAGCACAGTGGCCCCAGGCAGCATATGGGGCCCCAGGCAGAGCACAGTGGCCCCAGGCAGAGCACAGGGGCCCCAGGCAGCATATGGGGCCCCAGGCAGAGCACAGTGGTCCCAGGCAGAGCACAGGGGCCCCAGGCAGCTTATGGGGCCCCAGGCAGAGCACAGGGGCCCCAGGCAGAACATGGGGCCCCAGGCAGAGCACAGTGGCCCCAGGCAGAGCACAGTGGCCCCAGGCAGAACATGGGGCCCCAGGCAGAGCACAGGGGCCCCAGGCAGAGCACAGGGGCCCCAGGCAGCATATGGGGCCCCAGGCAGAGCACAGGGGCCCCAGGCAGCATATGGGGCCCCAGGCAGAGCACAGTGGCCCCAGGCAGAGCACACACCAAATCGGAGGCCGAGGGGCCCCACCAACCAAATCGAAGGCCGAGCGGCCCCGCCCACCAAATCGGAGGCCGAGGAGCCCCGCCCACCAAATCGAAGGCCGAGCGGCCCCGCCCACCAAAGCGGAGGCCGAGGGGCCCCGACCACCACATCGGAGGCCGAGGGGCCCCGACCACCACATCGGAGGCCGAGGGTCCCCGCCCACCAAATCGGAGGCCGAGGGTCCCCGCCCACCAAATTGGAGGCCAATGGTCCCCGCCCACCAAATTGGAGGCCAATGGTCCCCGCCCACCAAATTGGAGGCCGAGGGTCCCCGCCCACCAAATCGGAGGCCGAGGGGCCCCGCCCACCAAATCGGAGGCCGAGGGGCCCCGCCCACCAAATCGGAGGCTGAGGGTCCCCACCCACCAAATCGGAGGCCGAGGGTCCCCGCCCACCAAATCGGAGGATAAGGGGCCCCGCCCACCAAATCGGAGGCCGAGGGGCCCCACCAACCAAATCGGAGGCAGAGGGACCCCGCCCACCAAATCGAAGGCCGAGCGGCCCCGCCCACCAAAGCGGAGGCAGAGGGACCCCGCCCACCAAATCGGAGGCTGTGGGGCCCCGCCAACCAAATCGGAGGCCGAGGGTCCCCGCCCACCAAATTATTCTTACATTTGAATAAATAAAGTATATATGGATTCTAGACTCCCGATTCTTTAGAATCGGGCTGCCATCTAGTCATCTATAAGCTCCTTTGATATCAGCTTGTATGATCCACTGTGGTAATAACCATAATGAGCTAATAGATTATGTACTATACACAAATACTCTCAAACCCACAGATCATAGCTGAAAGATCTTTTTGCCCCCTGCTTGATATTGCTCCGATGATCCCCAGGTATCCTTTTACTATATGGGTATAATGACAGATGCAGGTCATGAACAGGTGAAGCACCAATCTCTGGCATCTTCTGCAGTTTACACACCGTTCCTATTCTCCAGACAGACCAGCACTATAGTTTTCCAACTTTCGCCCTATTACAGTATTCATTTACGCTGTGAGATTGGTATTGGGAAATCTCTTTATCTCCCCATATGTCATGTTATCTGGGTGTAATTGGTTTATAATAAGGTCACAACTCTTTCTCTTGTCCTTTACACACTGCTACGTTCACTAGAAGCTGCTGAAACGCGCTGTACCCCAATGTGGCCACATATTAAAAGCAAAAGAGATGAAATATACATGTAAATATTATACATCTTTAGGAGCACTAGTTTCTAATTATTCATTTGCTGGGAACTCATTTTCAAATCAAACTCCAATGATTAAAAAGGACAAATGAAAAAAAAACATCTTCCTCAAACAGTGAACATACAATATGATAGAGCCGGTTCAATTATGAGTCACATGATGTTACGTGATGAATGGACTTGGATGAACATGATCAAGTGACCCTTTGATCACGACATGCTTGCTGATCATTTTGGGACTATAATACATATTAAGGTATTTGAGCATTGCACATAAAAGGATAAGTCAAGGTAAGCAAGTAATGATAAACTGACTGAACAAATAACTAGTCTGAACTGGTGCTAACCAAAAAAGACTTACATAGCAAATAGATAAATGGTTGCACTCTATTGTACTAAAGCAAATGAATGTGTGATACATGAATTGTGAATAGCATAATGGCTTGTGAAATCTATGAAAAAACGCATGAGATGCTTAGCACATAATTTGGCCAAAAAATGTGAGCCCATCAACCAACGTCAAGGTAATCTCATGGATCGGATGGGTCCCTGACCTGACTACCTAGTGTGAACAGTTACCTCTGGCTAATGTCATGGTAAAGCCTGTATTTATAGAACGGTCGGAACCAGATCCATGACCTGACTGCCTAGTGTGAACACTTACCTCAGGCTAATGTCATGGTAAAGCCTGCATTTATAGGAAGGTCGGAATCAAATGTGTTTGGATGTAATTAAAATCACAGCTTGGTGAAGGGCGGGGCGTTCAAGTCAGAAAAAATAGTACATAGCAAGTAATGATAGTCTGAACTGGTGCTAACCAAAAAAAGACTTGCATAGCAAATAGATAAATGGTTGCACATTTTTTGGCCAAATTTTGTGCTAAGCATCTTATTATGCGTTTTTTCACATATTTCACAAGCCATTATGCTATTCACATTTCATTTATCGCACATTCATTTGCTTTAGTACAATTGAGTGCAACCATTTTTCTATTTGCTATGTACCATAAGTCTTTTTTGGTTAGCACCAGTTCAGACTAGTTCTTTGTTCAGTCAGTATATCATACTTGCTATGTACTATTTTTTCTGACTTGAACGCCCCGCCCTTCACCATGCTGTGATTTTAATTACATCCAAACACAGTTGGTTCTGACCTTCCTATAAATACAGGCTTTACCATGACATTAGCCTGAGGTAAGTGTTCACACTACGCAGTCAGGTCAGGGATCTGGTCCCGACCTTCCTATAAATACAGGCTTTACCATGACATTAGCCAGAGGTTAGTGTTCACACTAGGCAGTCAGGTCAGGGATCTGGTTCCGACCTTCCTATAAATACAGGCTTTACCATGACATTAGCCAGAGGTAAGTGTTCACACTAGGCAGTCAGGTCAGGGATCTGGTTCCGACCTTCCTATAAATACAGGCTTTACCATGACATTAGCCAGAGGTAAGTGTTCACACTAGGTAGTCAGGTCAGGGACCCATCCGATCCATGAGATTACCTTGACGTTGATGGATGGGCTCACATTTTTTTGCCAAATTTTGTGCTAAGCATCTCATGTGTTTTTTCATATATTTCACAAGCCATTATGCTATTCACAATTCATGTATCACACATTCATTTGCTTTAGTACAATTGAGTGCAACCATTTATCTATTTGCTAGATAAGTCAAGGTAGTACTGAACAATCTAGCAGGACCAAATAACAATAACCTGGGATGGAAAATCAAATGTGATGTATTTCTACCAGCCATGACGAGCTCCTCTACTCCTCAATGATTATTGCTTAGCTATTATGTAATTGGCTGCTGTCTAGCTTCAAACTTTGATCAAGCAGTGTATTTACCAAGGAAAAAATACTACTGCCTTGTGGCCAGTAATCAGGTCCAAAATGGTAAAAATTTACACAAGTATCCCCATACGGATGTCCGAACTGGACACAACCCCTGTCAGTATGCCCTAAAAGAGCATATAGATATCAGAGAGGGGATGATTAATGCTACAAAGGAAGACTGGTAGACAAAACCAAGACTTTATATGGTCTCTACGTGATCAACCACTCTTCTGAATGGGCAATATGTAGTACTACATTTCTTCTGAAGTGGCCATTCAAAGCTACACCTGGTGACATACATTTATCAGAGGTTTTAACCTCCGGATCTGAAGTGATCAAATGATCATCAGGGGAGCTTACTTTTAGAAAGCAGATATAGAGTGACAAGCAAAAGGCTAACAATGTCTTGTAGTTTTGACTTTAAGGCACCATCCACTACGGTTTTGAACATGAGACTACTATCATTTTATAGACAATCATCTTGGCTATCTCAATATTGACTTACAGCTATTTAGTCTATGATTAGTACTCTGGATCTGTGTGAAATCCGAAGGTGGGATCTCATGCGATCAGCCAGTTTCTTATCACTGTTCCTGTAAATAAGTGATAATTTGCTATGAAGGGGCTAACCTTTCAACTCTGTCCACTATAACATATTAATACTAAATACTGTATAACTGCATGTAGCTTCAGGATATTGTCCTTCACGAATGCAAGTGGTTCTGTGACCACTAGCAGATGGTAGGTAAAGCAGCTGATGACTGTGTCCGTTGACAATACCTTTTGGTTCTCCTGCACATACAGCCTGATGGATGGATTGTTGTTCTATTCTATGTAGTCATTTTTAATTATTGTCATTTGATATTCCTGAAGTCATCTTCCCTTTCAGAGTTAAGATTATCTAGGACTCCATTGCAGAGACATGAAGAGTTATTACAGCCAAGAATGGTCCTCTGGGTTGTAGTCCACGATGATTATTGTAAGATGTGCATAAGACTGACACAAATATTTACTGATTTGGAAACGTACGTATTTTCTATACATGTATATGAATGCTACTAGGGTATTGCATTGTACTGGATACATGTGTCAATTTATTATGATTTTTTTTAATTATTTTTATTATTTAGATTTCCCTCTATTTTCGATTCCCTGGACATATTCTCTACAATGAATAAGACAATTGTCTTTATATTCAGAATATCCCTCATATTCCTTTACATTCGCTCTGCCTGTCACAGGCGATCTACGAATATTAAAGAGCACCAAGATGATCTACCGGTAAGTCTTCCATATCTTACTAGTTCCTGGGATTTATTTATAACTAGGTTTACTGGAGGGAACATTAACTGTCAGCTCTGTGATCATCAGGTATTTACTGCATGTGGCAGGCCAGTCCAATTCCTTTGTTAGGAGACAGATCATGCATGTTAAAGCACTCTACATTGGCTTCAAGTGATACTGTATAAAGAATATGATGGGCGAAGAAACTGGTTGCTCCAACGTTTGATTTGGAGGCAAATTCATCATAATTTATGGCAGTGGAGTAATAGATGAAAAATGTATTCCGGTCTCCGACTGGAGTACATTTCTTGCAGATGACAGATGTGTCAAATTCATTAAGAGGAGTGTGCGTCATAATTAATTTACCGCATCTTACTCCAGTGCACTCTTCATCAAGACTTTCATGTAAAAAACTCCTCGAGATACGTATTTTTGGTTTATTTGTGTGTCCGTTGGACCGAATATGAATACTGCCTTGACCAATGTTATCCTGTGTGCTAGCACAGATAATAGACATGAGCAATTTTCCACGTGTCTTAGGGTTGTGTGGAAAAATCACAGCATGCACTATTCCAGACAGCATTAAGAAAGAAGATACCGCATGTAATGGCAGGCAGCTCCTGAACCCGTCCACTTGTTGGAACACAAAGGTTCCAATTCTTCAATGCGATTTCACCAGAGTTCTGAAGTAAATTGCCTTGAAAATTTGCAAAATTTTTGTGCAACGTGAAGTTAAGCAAAAATGTTGTAAATGTTGGCATTTTCACCCATTTTTGACAGTTTTGCCATCTTCACCAAAATATGCGGAGCTGGGGTAAGATGGAGATGTGACATCTTCCTGCGTGATTCCACAGCCAGAATTCTGATGTAAATTGCTTTGAAAGGTTGCAAGATTTTCATGCAATGTGGAGTAGAGCAAAAATATTGTGACTTCTGGCATTTTGGCATTTTCACCTATTTTCGACAGTTTTTCCCATCTTCTCCAAAATGGGCAGAGCTAGTGTAGGATGGAGATTTGATGCCACAGCTTGTCTAAATCATGAGGAACTGTGGTGCTGTTATGCCAGGAATATTATTTTGGTCCTTGACTGGAGTAAGATTTGTGGTGAGGTGCACAAAGGTGCATGCCACCTGTCAGACAATCCTGATTAATTAAAGGGGTTGTCCATGTTTTGGCAAAACTGTTTGCATGTGGCTGCAGATGTGTGAAACCTCTTATTGGGAACAGCATGTGCTGTCAAGGTTCTCTAGGGCAGTTGCCAAGAGCGGCGGTTATGTGGCACAAGTATGTGATATGCATACTTCCGGCCACATTCCAACTAGAATTCACTTGTATTGAGTGAGGCAGCACACAACCAGCAATCTCATAAATGACCGAACCCAGCGCGAACACTGGAGAATACGACCAGCGCACGCTGTGAAGAATCATAAGACTGAAGTCACGTAGAGGACAATGCCTTTAAGAGGCATGCACCATTTATTGAATCAGGAGCATTTCACTCCAACATGCCCCCTCATCAAGGCTGACCTGAACATTGCCGGTCTTGATAAATCGGGGCCATAGTGTGAACAGGTGGGCATTCACTTTATTCCTTAAATCTTTACATTTTTTTAGAATTTTCACAATCTTTCTTTTCTTCTTGCACGTCTTCCTGTATTAGGTTTTTGAACACAGAAAATCAACAGTATTCACATTACAGAAATCCCTGCAAATACTTTTGCATTCCGATGTGTTCTCTCTGAATGATTATTCCCCACAGAAGCACTGCATAGAATTGTACTTCTATCCATGTAATGGCAATTTGTTAGATTTAACCATGTTGTTCCAGCCTAATACCCATGATCCAGAACAAATCGACATTTTAGCCATGTGAAATGCTCTTAATAGCGACACAGTGTGGCTCACAGTTGAGACAAATTTTGGAGCGGTTCTTCTTCTCGGCCTTGTCAAGATGTTGATGTCACGTTTTATGCAGACTTTTGATGACCATGTGTTTTGCTATTGGTGGTCTTCAGTCAGTGTATGTCCGACATCTAGTTATCATTGTCAAGGGTACAAAAAAATTCTAGTGCACATGTTGGTGCTCATCTGGACAGGTTTAACACTAGCAAGGCGATATGGACACTTCTCCTGCAGACGTTTTTCCTAACATTAGTTTTCTGACATTGCTGACATTAAATCATTACATCCTCATAATAGGAGCATCACTGATGCATTTATGCAGCTACCGAGCCACATTTGTGTTTAGTAGTCAACAGCTCGTATGGAAATATGGATCATGTTATCATTTCAAATTAAAGATGGGGAACTGAATTGGTTTGCATTTCTCAGTATGAAGAATGAGAAAAGTCATCGATTTAGGTGCTCGCTCTCCATTATACACCATGCTACCTTCTCCATTTACCTTTCCTGGCAGTGTCTGTATTCATTCGATAGATGGGAAAAACATTATCATAAAGAAATGTAAAATATTGGCACTGAACTGTCCAATGTAAATGATCTACAGGAGGCATGTCTGAGCTTTAGACAGATGTTCAGCCATTTCCGAGCTGCCAAGTACAAAGCAAACAGAAGAGGACGAGCTAAGGTATTATTCTAAATGCATATTAAAAGCAAACACCTCGCTCATCCTCATGGTCAATACTACGGATATTCAGGTAAATGTTGTACATAAGGCTTATGATCAGCTCAATATTCTGTCATCCGGCTCAGGTCCCACAGGAATCAGAAATGTGGCCTGACGAAGGTCAATAATCCTTGACAGAATGTCAAACTTCATGCTACAGGTCCTGTTAATCTATCATTAATGAACCGATTGACAAATCTGCATGAAATCTTTTTTCCATTTTTTATTGGCTCTCATAAATGGCCAATGGCTATATAAATCATCATGTAAGTTTAGAACATCCTTTTCACGTTGGCCTCTTGCTGTGGAGCATGTGAAGCATGGCATTGAAAAATTCCCTCTAACCCCGTCCCTTTAATGACCACACCTACCATTGCTTTTCCCTGTCTACTGAATGTGAATTGGACAGTTGGACTCTCTGAAGATGAAGCAGAGTTAGGGCTCGCTCACACCACCGTATTTTCCATCCGACAAAATATCACATTGCACTCACAGCCATATCATACTATGCATGCAAATGTATGAATTTTAACTCAAGGAAAAAATCTCACCATGCCCGATTTTGATCCGATATTCAGTTTGCACTAAAAAATGCAAGTCATTGAGTGCGTGGAAATCATCAAACTGCACTCGGATGACATCTGAGTGCAGTCCGATTTTTGCGCACTAAGACAATGGAGAATAGGGTAAAAAAGGACCACCCTAGGGATAAGAGTGGTGTTGCTTAAAAAATAAAAGTAGTGCTTTTGCTAATCCTTGACAAAAAATTCTTGTGTGTGAAATCTATATAAATGGGCTGAAGAACTTTAAAATTATAAATCATTAAAAGACAATGGCAGAATAACTCCATAATTAAAAAAGTGACTAAATAAGACCTGCTTACACATTTGACAAAAGTCTGCTGACTCCGTCGTTTTTCGGTGGCCCTGAATGACCACCTGATTTCTGTGAGGGCTTCCCGACTTTCCAGAAACAAATGATGTCAGGAAGAGAGGCATCCGGATGTCGAGATTTAAACACCAGATCATTTTATTTTCTTGTGAGATAATCTTCTGCCAAAGCAGTCTGGCACCAACATTTTCTTCTCTCACTGATGAAAACACAATTAAACTTAGCTGAGCTGGGCTCTCGTGTCTGTGGGGGAGCCGGAGACTTGTGTGATTGTATGGTGGAGAAAATGATATTAATACGCTCTCCAGACGTTTATATTTCCAATGGATCCAACTGAACATCCATGATGTCCATTGTGGTCTATGAGGAACCAGTCTTGGTGCAAACAAATTCTTAGTTCTTTTTCCATGAAGTCTCTATTGCTGCACTGTATAAAGCTGCACAATTCTATGTAGTAAAAAAGTACAGACCTGAAGGACAGTGAGGGGAGAGGGATCATAGGGAATCAGAACTAAGTTGTCAAATAAATCATGGATCCTATAAAATGGACACCATAGCCTCAATTTATAATAATTCCAATTAAATCTCATTATTTCTTCTATAGCTGCTTTCTGCCACATTTGCTGAGCTCGTGGGATGCTCTTTGTGTGGGTGTCCACGCGAACAACAAGGATTTGGTCGAACAACAAGATCACGTTTATTAATGAGAACTGAAATGTTTCCATATCATCTCCAGCCTGTGTTCTACCAGTCTTCTGTAGTCTGCCGAAATCCCTGACTCAGTCCATTGCCTCAATTTGTGACTCTTTAGTTTCACATCAGAAACAAGATTTCTACATTCAAGCAAAACATTACAAGCAAGCGAGTGACCCAGAACCCGCAGCTAAATCTGAGCTCGGCTTTGTGATTCGCTATCCCTGTTGAGGTGAGGCAGGCTGTTACAGTAAGGTAAAGATTCCCTTGGAAACCTAATCCTATCTGGAGCGGACGGCTTGGCATATCGTTATTTCTAAGTCCAGCCATCTTTTCCTCTGCAGATAAGGTCACTCGTCATCAGTATAAATTAGTAAAACGTTCTTGTCTTCTTCTAAAGAACAATTTACCACCTCCAGCTTCAGGGCTACAGAACAACTTCTTGAAAAAACATTAGGAGGTCTGCAAATCAGTAGTCATAAGCCAATAAATAGCACAGAAACTAACCAAATCTATTCTTTTTAGGCTTAAATCGTGCTCTCTACCTGACTGCCACAGGAAAAAATGCACAGATACAAGCTCTCTACCTGACTGCCACAGGAAAAAATGCACAGATACAGTCTACCCGGGATGCCACCAGTGGAACCAAGAGCTCAGTCTAGGTCGGCTCACCTACCAAAGGAGAAGTGCCAGGGTTTGCAGGGAGAGCGGAACATGATGGCCTCATCCTATCACAGGCAGATCAAGAGAGAGCCCATTAGGGAACCCTACCCTGGAAAATCCTCATCACAAGGACACACAGGGAAAAGGATGACACACAATGAAAAAACAATCAAAATAAATGGCGAAGGTTTTTATAGTGTAACATTGTCTGGACATTTGATTAATTTAAAAATTTCACATTCTAGCCAAAAGTCCCTGAGTAATGGAGTGTGCTCAAAAATAAGAAAGTTGAAGCACTCTGCAAAAGTGGGTAAAACTCAATTGGGGTCCAACACCCAGTAAGTTTAGGCACTCCAAGGTCACCAATCTTGTGACACTTATGCAACTTGGGCTCTAAGACTACTCAGCCCATGGCATCAATCCTCGATGCTGAGGTCACGAAACCAGATGTCTACATAAGTCACCCATCAACACCCCAGTGCTACAGCCTATTACACATCTGTCTATCTGTCTTCTTCAATGGCTACAACCTTACCACTGATAAGCACAGATGCTAAACTTGATATTAGCCAAACCGTCTAGAAGAAAACCAACCAAATTGTATTTGATTAAAACAGGGTACCAATGTTTATGGGTAGGCAACAGGCTGCCAAGTACTATCATTTCTATCCTATATTGTCACTAGCTCACTGAAGAGACCAAACTTGGTAAACAGACTCATTTTAAGAGAAACGCTTCATGGGAAAATAGATATCCAAAATAAAATAGATATCCACATAGAGACCCATCTGCAGAAAGCATTGTTTTGGGGGTTTTGCCCCTCATAGGTACAGAGCAGGGCAAAAACCCTGAGACAGTTCTGTCTACAGATGAGCCTCTGTTTGGCTGGTGTGAGCTACTTTCTATCTATATTATTATTAATGGTATACTTCTAATCAGCACAAAACGAGGAGTTATCTGGTTTAAAAAAAACACTTGAAAGAATAATATTATTCAATTCAGAGGTCATAGAAGTGGTGTACCCTGTCCAGCATAAAATACACAGAGTCCTCCTGTATGGAGAGCTGAGCACGTCCATGCATTACATGCAGGTACGGACTGGGGCTGATATTCAGTCCTGGCATTTGAAATCACACAGGCCCATGCTGTCCCCGTCCCCAAGCACCAGATGGGGATATATTACTAATACTACTCTGGTTTGAGGAAATCAAGATATATTTCTAATGATACCTGTGGCCTGCTGGGGTAAGTCACTGAGTCGGCGACTTTGTGTTCCGTCACAACTCTTAACAGTATGGGTGTCTTGAGAACACTGATTCTGTTAACAATGTCAACAAGGCAGCCCAAGACCAGACAGGCCCTTCTGTCATTTGCCAGAATTGCCAGATGGCCAGTCTGGCCCTGATTACATGGACATCCCATAGATTTCAATGAATACTTTATTTCCCCCATAATGGTGCTGTTACTAAACACTTGTTGTTGGTTCCCTCACAGATCGATAGGAATCCTAGTAGCACAACACCATCTAACCAGCTTATCACATTGCAGCCTTCTTAAAAAAATTCTCCAGAGTGGATAGCTGCTCCGAAAGTGTCTATATACTGTACACTTCAATAGCTGTCAGATGACCATGCATGTGTTCTTAATGGGGAGAAGGTAGCAAGCTGTAGACACGTCTGTTGGTGACATAACCACCCTTAAAATTCAGGATTAGGGATGATTTTCACGACGACTTATCCCTACTTCCCCGCTATCATCTGTTATGGTAGAGTCAGGAGGCTAAGATAGTAGGTCTGCCCCACTGAATTTCATCAGGTTTGGTCAAATTTAGTGTCCCTAAGATTCCTAAGATTCCTGAAATCTCTAAAATTTGGCTAACTGCACAGTACTACGCCCCGATACATGACTTTCATGTATATTAGAACTATTTTTGCTACAATCAGAGTGAAGGAAAATATTATTTTTTTCTTCCAAAAGCAGTGCCCCTCCTGCCAACCGGTTGTATATGGTGCTGCATCTTCTTCCAATCGAGGCTGCAGTACTTCACCAGATACAGTTATTGTGCTATTTCTGGAAGAGAACAATGATGTTTTCCTAATTCTGAACAACCCCATAAAGCTTTAAAAGTGATTCAGATTCCTGATAATTTTATAGGAATCATTGTTTATTTTGCGCCTCGTCTTATTGCTTCCTCACTAAATCCTAGCGAGTTAATAAGCATCATTTTCGCTGTTCAGACCATACACCATCAGCCCCCACTTTGTGTAGGTGTAGTAAATGTTTACTGAGTGACAAAATGATGTTTAGTATGATTATTAGAAGCGGGGACCTAGTAATCCACTAAAGTCTTAATATAATATTTTAGGTGGGTAGATGCTGCCAACTCCATGTTAAATTGAACACAATCTAAATATTCATGAAAGAAGCATTGTCAACATTAGCATGCTAAACCATGTATGATCCTAGAAGAGATAAGAAATATGGACAAAGATATTGTGAGATTTGTTGTTCATTTCAAGGTTACTGTGGAACAACAGAAGAAAAGCAATATATCTAAAAAACAGTAGTAAAAAGCTGCAATGCCAACCAGCAAACCACAGCAACATACAAAAATGTTATCTGAACCAGCAACAAAATTTCTCAGCGAGGGCAATTTAGCGCTATAACTGGTAGTAGACATAAAAACTTGACCAAAATCTGACAAGCAGGGGTATTGGTAAACCAGTAATGCCACTTAACCAGTCTTAGATGATGCCATAGAGTGCACCCCTGTAAAGATTTATTATAAAATTCATTAGCACAGAATTTAGATTAAAACAAATAAATGATGTTAAAACTTTGGATATAAACTATTGAAAGCGTTCAGGAGAAAGGGGCGTGGGAGCTACCAACGTGATCCACGACTCCAGCCAAATGAGGTTGAGTCCAATCGACAAAACACAGGTGGGTGCCAATCCCGCTGGAGAGCACATCCGTAACAAAGGAGAAAGAGGAATGGAGGCGGCACTCCGACCCGGTAATAAAAAATATAAAAACTTTATTTAAGGCATGTCAGCCATAGTTAAAAACACGAAAAAACACCTGACGCGTTTCAGACACGTTAACTTAGTCATAGGATGCCAATGGCATGCCATCTTATGACTAAAGGCACAGTTAACGCGCCTGAAATGTGTCAGGTGTTTTTTCATGTTTTGAACTATGGCTGATATGCATTAAATAAAGTTTTTTGCCGCCTCCATTCCTTTTTTTCTTTAGAAAGCATTGTCAGTCGCCACTCACTCCTGATTTGGGAGGTGAGCAGTGCAGATGACGACGCATCCTCACATACCTCCTGGGAGAGAGCACACTCCGCAGGTATTGTGTACGAGATCGTGTACGCGACCCGGCAGACACATGGGGACTCAACATTTTCGACACCGCTAATTTTCCGATGCAGAAATGAACGGGACGAGACGCCTTTTTTTAGCTAATTAAATTTTTCAATTAATAATTGTTTTCACGTGTGCCACCACTTACCAAAGGGCTTATCTCAAAAACAGCATTTATCGATATGTACCTCTTCACAGAACAGATGATAAATGTACGACTGGGTTGAGTTTGACTACTGGGACACCCACCTTTCCTAATAACAGGAATGGAGTAGTAGTGCACATGCGTGACCATCACTTACTACTGTGGATCTATAGGACTTTCCTTCTTGCAATCGATGGAGGTACCAGCAGTTGGGAGCGCCAGCTTTCACACAGTTATCATGCATCCTGTAGATGGGCAAAAAATGCTGATCAAGGGATAACCACTTTAATTTTGGGATGAACAATATAAATTAATGATTTTTGGGGGTAAGTCAGTCTATGTGTTTGAGAGTCCTTTACAATTAAATATTATTTGGATATGGATACATGAAGCATGTGCCAGACAATGCAGATGGAAAGCAACTGATCATCATTTCAGTTTACTGATAAGCTTTGTTTATAAAGTGATTGTTAAAGGTTTTTCCGATAAATCTACTGTTTATTTGTCAAACTGTTGGGTCATTAAGGGTCTATTCATTAACGGACACACAATTTTGCATGTAAACAGCATAACCAAATTAAAAATTGCTCTGGACAGCGTTGTATAGTGTGTTTTTTTTTTTTATAGCATCACAACCAAGTCTTGGCCACCTGCATGCGAGTGTCTATCCTATACGCCCATTTAAAGTGCCGCTCAATTTATTGGATTAATTTTTACATTACAGTGACACTTGATTCTTGTGAAAATATCTTTTTCTTAATCAACGGTATTGGATTTTTCATCATTTTTGAGCAACATGTTGCGTCTTTAGTCAAATTCACAGAATTAATTTGAACCAGTCACAAATTGATTTTCGAAGCCAATATATGACATGAAGAAGCTAAGTGGTATTTTTCTGTACTCTAAAACTCCTCTTGACAACACCTAGACTAGAAACAGAATCGGAACTAACGTCGGTAAGCACCTTGTTCTCCTAATTGAAAAGGACAGTTTAATTCAAGATATCATCAGATGAGCAGCAATTCAGACAAGATAAAGCGATCTTTCATTAGACCACTAGACCTATAAACAATTCCTCACATGTTTACTTCTAAACCACTTACTCCTTTCCCTCGCCCATCTCTAATTCCCCAAATCTTTGTCCGTAGGTCTTTTGACCTGTCTGTTGTAACATGCCTAATTTTTTCATGTGGTCTCCAGTATTTTAGAGTATGTGCACACGTTCAGGATTTTTCGCGTTTTTTCGCGATAAAAACGCATAATAAATGCATACATATGCATTATTATTATTATTATTATTTATTGTTAGAGCGCCATTTATTCCATGGCGCTTTACAAGTAAGGAGGGGTATACATAATAAAAACAAGTACAATAATCTTAAACAATACAAGTCATAACTGGTACAGGAGGAGAGAGGACCCTGCCCGCAAAGGCTCACAATCTACAAGGGATGGGTGAGGATACAGTAGGTGAGGATAGAGCTGGTCATGCAGCGGTTTGGTCGATCGGTGGTTACTGCAGGTTGTAGGCTTGTCGGAAGAGGTGGGTCTTCAGGCTCTTTTTTGAAGGTTTTGATGTCAGGCGAGAGTCTGATGTGTTGTGATAGAGGGTCCCAGAGTAGGGGTGATACGCGAGAGAAATCTTGTATACGATTGTGGGAAGAGGAGATAAGAGGGGAGTAGAGAAGGAGATCTTGTGAGGATCGGAGGTTGCGTGTAGGAAAGTACCGGGAGACGAGAACACAGATGTGAGGAGGAGACAGGTTGTGGATGGCTTTGTACGTCATGGTTGGGGTTTTGTACTGGAGTCTCTGGGCAATGGGGAGCCAGTGAAGGGATTGACAGAGGGGAGAGGCTGGGGAATAGCAAGGGGACAGGTGGATTAGTCGGGCAGCAGAGTTTAGAATAGATTGGAGGGGTGCGAGAGTGTTAGAGGGGAGGCCACAGAGCAGGAGGTTGCAGTAGTCAAGGCGAGAGATTATGAGGGCATGGACTAGGGTTTTTGCAGATTCTTGGTTGAGGAATGTACGGATTCGTGAAATATTTTTGAGTTGAAGTCGGCAGGAAGTGGAAAGGGCTTGGATATGTGGTTTGAAGGAGAGATCAGCGTCAAGGATTACCCCGAGTCAGCGAGCTTGTGGGACTGGGGAGAGTGGGCAGCCATTTACTGTAATGGATAGATTCATTGGGGGGTCGCGTGAGATGGGGGAAAGATGATGAATTCTGCTTTGTCCATGTTAAGATTCAGAAATCTAGCAGAGAAGAAGGATGAAATGGCGGATAGACATTGAGGGATTCTGGTTAGTAGGGAGGTGATATCTGGTCCAGAGATGTAGATCTGTGTGTCATCAGCATAGAGGTGATACTGAAAGCCACGAGATTCTATGAGCTGTCCCAGGCCAAAGGTGTAAATGGAGAAGAGCAGGGGCCCTAGGACTGAACCTTGTGGAAGTCCGACAGGTAGGGGGCGAGGTGAGGAGGTGGTGTGTGAGTGGGAGACACTGAATGTCCGGTCTGTTAGGTATGATGAGATCCAGGATAGGGCCAAGTCTGTGATGCCAAGGGATGAGAGGGTCTGTAATAATAGGGCAGCCGACAGGTCGAGGAGGAGGACAGAGTAATGTCGCTTGCTCTTGGTGGTTAAGAGGTCATTGGTGACCTTAGTTAGGGCAGTTTCAGTGGAATGGTGTGACCGGAAGCCAGATTGTGAGCAGTCAAAGAGAGAGCAAGAAGAGAGATGGGAGGACAGTTCATGGTAGACGTGTTGTTCCAGTAGTTTGGAGGCATAGGGGAGAAGTGATATAGGGCGATAGCTAGATACAGAGGATGGGTCAAGAGAAGGATTTTTGAGGATAGGTGTGATTGAGGCATGTTTAAAGCTTGAGGGGAAAACATCAGTTGTTAGTGATAGGTTGAAGAGATGGGTTAGGGTTGGGATGAAGACTGTGGTGAGGTTTGGGATGAAGTGGGATGGGAGCGGGTCAAGTGCACAGGTGGTGAGATGCGATCTTGAAAGTAGAGTGGAGACTTGATCTTCTGTAATGGTGGAGAAGTTGGTTTTGGAGGTGGAGGGCTGGGAAGTCGGGAGGAAGGGCTCTGGGGTTGTTGACCAAAACTGTCTCTGATGTTCTCAATCTTCTGCTTGAAAAATGAGGCAAAGTCTTCAGCTGAGATAAGTGGGGAGGGAGGAGGTGCTGGGGGACGGAGGAGAGAATTGAAGGTGTTGAATAACTGTTTAGGGTTGTGAGACAGGGAGGATATGAGAGATGAGAAGTAGTTTTGTTTAGCTGTGGCGAGTGTGGTCTTGAAAGTAGTGAGGGACTGTTTGAATGCAATGAAGTGTTCTTTGGAGTGGGATCTTTTCCATCTGCGCTCAGCAGCCCTGGGAGCTCGTCTCAGTTCTTTGGTCAGGCTGGTGTGCCAGGGCTGTCTGTTGATTTTGCGAGCTTTGGTATGTGTAAGTGGGGCAGCAGATTCCAAAGCTACAGCTATTGTGGTGTTATATAGAGCGGCAGCGTCATCCGCATTGTGTAAGGAACTTATATCTGTGAGAGGGAGGAGGGATTCAGAGAATGAATGTAGGTCAAGATGTTTAAGATTTCTGCGAGGGTGTGAAAGTTTGTGGGGTGGGGATTGTAGACATGGAGTGGAGAGGGAAGAGAATGTGAGAAGGTTGTGGTCAGAGAGAGGAAGAGGTGAGTTAGAGAGGTTAGATAGGGAGCAGAGGCGGGTGAAGATGAAGTCCAGTGTGTGACCATCTTTGTGGGTGGCTGTAGAAGACCATTGAGTGAGGCCAAAGGAGGAAGTGAGAGATAGAAGTTTAGTGGCAGCTGAGAGGGAAGTGTCAATGGGGAGGTTGAAGTCGCCCATGATGATAGTGGCGATGTCCGCGGAAAGGAAATGAAGTAGCCAGGTGGTGAAGTGGTCAAAGAAGGTGGTGGCTGGCCCTGGGGGCGGTAAATGAAAGCCAGTTGGAGGTTGGAGGGGGGCTAGATGCGCACAGAGTGCACCTCAAAGGAATGGAGGGTGACAGAGGGTGGCAGAGGGATTGGGGTGAAGGAGCAGTTATCTGACAGGAGAAAACCCACTCCTCCGCCATGTTTGCTGGTGGGGCAGGAAGTGTGAAAAAGGTGGAAGCCACCGTAAGAGAGTGCAGCAGGGGAGGCTGTGTCAGAAGGGGTGAGCCAGGTTTTGGTGATGGCGAGGAAGGAAAGTTTGGTAGTAACAAAAAGATCATGGATGTAGGAAAGCTTGTTGCAGACATATGCATCCTATCATTTAGAATGCATTAAGCAATTTTTGTGCACATGGTGCGTTTTTTTCTGCGAAAAAAACGCATTGCGGTAAAAAAAGCAGCATGTTCATTAATTTTGCAGATTTTTCGCGTTTTTCCCGTTATTTAATGCATTGGAAAAAAACACGTCAAAAAATGCGCAAAAACTGCGTCAAAAACGCATGTGGATTTCTGGCAGAAATTTCCGGTTTTTGTCAGGAAATTTCTGCAAGAAATCCTGAACGTGTGCACATACCCTGAATCTGGCTTGTTGTTTTTTTTACAGTAACCAAATCCTTAACATATTCACCAAGCAAAACATGACATGCAAGACGGCTGTTAAAAGTATAAATGGCAGGAAAAAGTCCAAATTGAATTTTCCTAAGTGGCCATTTAGTTCTTGTTAAATCTTATTTCCTAACACTTTCCATTTTATCCCATTTAGTCACATTCATCTTTCTTCTATTTTCTCAGTATTGTTACTTTTTGCTGTTTGCGTATCTTATTCTCATTCCATTCGGCTAGGTTATTCTGTTTTCTATCTTATCTTGCCCCGATTTATACATTTTCGCTTTCTCCTACCTTAATCTCTGGGTGGGATTCACAAAAATGAACCATACAAACTAATGGATTTTATGGGTCAGCCCAGAACCAAGATAACAGAGCTTTCCAGATAAAAATACAATTCTAAATCGTGAAAGTGTTGTAAGGGTTATTCATATAGCTGAATAATAATAGCAAAAAAATAAGGCTGATATTTTGTAAGATAAGGATAAACTATATCTAACAATAACAACTAATCAGACCATGGCCAGTTGTTTCATTTTATTACCTGATTGATGGTTTCTGGGTAATATTTTTTGGCAATTCTAAGGCAAAATGTTTTACTATTTCATACAGTACAGACCAAAAGTTTGGACACACCTTCTCATTTAAAGATTTTTCTGTATTTTCATGACTAAGAAAATTGTACATTCACGATGAAGGCATCAAAACTATGAATTAACTCATGTGGAATTATATACTTAACAAAAAAAGAGTGAAAAACCTGAAATTATGTCTTATATTCTAGGTTCTTCAAAGTAGCCACCTTTTGCTTTGATGACTGCTTTGCACACTCTTGGCATTTTCTTGATGAGCTTCAAGACGTAGTCACCGGGAAAGGTTTTCACTTCACAGTTGTGCCCTGTCAGTAAGTGGGATTTCTTGCCTTATAAATGGGGTTTGGACCATCAGTTGTGTTGTGCAGAAGTCTGGTGGATACACAGCTGATAGTCCTACTGAATAGACTGCTAGAATTTGTATTCTGGCAAGAAAAAAGCAGCTAAGTAAAGAAAAACGAGTGGCAATCATTACTTTAAGAAATGAAGGTCAGTCAGTCCGAAAAATTTGGAAAACTTTGAAAGTGTGTCCAAGTGCAATGGAAAAAACCATCAAGTGCTGCTAAGAAACTGGCTCACATGAGGACCGCCCCAGGAAAGGAAGACCAAGAGTCACCTCTGCTTCTGAGGATCAGTTTATCTGAGTCACCAGCCTCAGAAATTGCAGGTTAACATCAGCTCAGATTAGAGACCAGGTCAATGCCACACAGAGTTCTAGCAGCAGACACATCTCTACAACAACTGTTAAGAGGAGACTTTGTGCAGCAGGCCTTCATGGTAAAATAGCTGCTAGGAAACCACTGCTAAGGACAGGCAACAAGCAGAAGAGACTTGTTTGGGCTAAAGAACACAAGGAATGGACATTAGACCAGTGGAAATCTATGCTTTGGTCTGATGGGTCCAAATTTGAGATCTTTGGTTCCAACCACCGTGTCTTTGTGCGACACAGAAAAGGTAAACGGATGCACTCTACATGCCTGGTTCCCACCGTGAAGCATGGAGGAGAAGGTGTGGGGGTGCTTTGCTGGTAATACTGTTGGGGATTTATTCAAAATTTAAATCATACTGAACCAGCATGGCTGCCACAGCATCTTGCAGTGGCATGCTATTCCATCTGGTTTTGCGTTTAGTTGGACCATCATTTATTTTTTAACAGGACAATGACCCCAAACACACCTCCAGGCTGTGTAAGGGCTATTTGACCAAGAAGGAGAGTGATGGGGTGCTACGCCAGATGACCTGGCCTCCACAGTCACCAGACCTGAACCCAATCGAGATGGTTTAGGATGAGCTGGACCGCAGAGTGAAGGCAAAAGGGCCAACAAGTGCTAAGCATCTCTGGGAACTCCTTCAAGATTGTTGGAAGACCATTCCCGTTGGCTACCTCTTGAAGCTCATCAAGAGAATGCCAAGAGTGTGCAAAGCAGTCATCAAAGCAAAAGGTGGCTACTTTGAAGAACCTAGAATATAAGACATAATTTCAGGTGTTTCACACTTTTTTGTTAAGTATATAATTCCACATGTGTTAATTCATAGTTTTGATGCCTTCAGTGTAAATGTACAAGTTTCATAGTCATGAAAATACAGAGAAATCTTTAAATGAGAAGGTGTGTCCAAACTTTTGGTCTGTACTGTATATTTTAATTACAATTTGATATTTTTTATCGAATTCGGATTTCTAGATAAATAACTATTCAGTCAGATCTAGATGTCAAGAGTATAACAAGTGACTTATAAAAGTCAAAGAACATATTCTACAGTCGTGCTGACCTTGGTATCCTCAAACTAAATGGCTCTCTACGATTCATGACTTTAGGCCCTTATATAGAACTCCATCATCTCTATGTCCCTACAGTTCTTTTATATGCTTAGAATTGTGCTATATAAATAAAAAAGTGTACAAAAAGTGAGGACACTTTAATGACCCATCTCAAAGGTCTCTTTTTGGTTACAGAAACACCAGAAGGGAGCCTTTCCCCACTTTTGTACACTTTCTTTGAAGTGCTGCCTGCTGTTTTTATAACTTATATAGTGAATCTCTGGTCAGTGTACATGGGCTTGCACACAATATTCTTAGATAGATAGATAGATAGATAGATAGATAGATAGATAGATAGATAGATAGAGATCAAGGTTTAAGCAGGGTCAGCATAGTGTGATCCGATTATCTTGGATGAGGAAGAATAAGGAGAAAAAAATATCTCTATCTTCTCCATTTTGTCAGTCAGCGGAAACTGAACGTCATCCGAGTGCAGTCCAATGATTTCCACACACTCATTGATTTGCATGGCTGAGTGCGATCCGAATATTGGATCAAACTTAGACATGCTGCGATTTATCCCTTGGACGGGCTTAGAAAAGAATAACAACACAGCTCTGGCAAAAATTAAGAGACCATTGCAAAATTTTCAGTTTAGCTGATTTTTCTCTTTATAGGTATATTTAAAATAAAATGTAAATTTCTCTTTTATTCTATAAACTTCTGACATGTCTCCGAAGTTCATTTAGTATTTATTTTCTAAAAATGAGAAATGGTCAAAATTTTTAAAAAAATGCATTGCTTACAGACCTCAAATAATGCAAAGAAAACAAGATCCTAATCATTTAGAAACAACAATACTAATGTTTTAACTCAGGAAGAGTTCAGAAATCAATATTTTGTGGAATAACCATGATTTTTAATCACAGCGTTCATGCGTCTTGGCATGCTTTCCACCAGTCTTTCACACTGCTTTTGGGTGACCTTATGCCACTCCTGGTATAAAAATGTAAGCAGTTCTTCTTAGTTTCATGGCTTGTGATTATCCATCTTCCTCTTGACTACATTCCAGAGGTTTTCAATGGGGTTCAGGTCTGGAGATTGGGTTGGCCATGGCAGGGAGTTGATGTGGTGGTCCTTCATCCACACCTTGATTGACCTAGCTGTGGCATGGCGCATTGTGCTGCTGGAAAAACGAGTCCTCAGAGTTGGGGAACATTGCCTGAGCAGAAGGAATCAACTGTTTTTCCAGGATAACCTTGTATGCAGCTTGATTCATACGTCCTTCGCAAAGATTAACCTGCCCAATTCCAGCCTTGCTGAAGCATCCCCAGATCATCACCAATCCTCCACCAAATTTCACAGTGGGTGCAAGACACTGTGGCTTGTACACCTCTCCAGGTCTCCGTCTAACTATTAGATGACAGAGAAGATTACCTTACTACAGTCCTCTATGGTCCAATCCTTACTGTGTTTGGCAAACTTCAGCCTGGCTCTCCTTTGCTTCTCATTGATAAAAGGCTTTTTTCCAGCTTTACATGACTTGAGTCCTGCCTCTAGGAACCTGTTACGAACTGTTCTTGTTGTGCACTTCAACCCAACTGCCATTTGCCATTCCTTTCGTAGGTCACTTGATGACATTCTGCAGTTGCTGAGTGACATTCAAATAAGATGACGGTCATCCTGGTCAGAGAAGATTAGTTTTCGTCCTCTGCCGTCTGTAGCTTCATTGTCCCCCAATGCCTTGTTGTAATGAATGGACTGCCATCTTAAAAATTTTAAGGATGGACGCTCACTGTATCCCTCTGCTGGTAAAGCCAGAATTGAGCCCTTCTTTTCCTCACTCATGGCAGCACTCTTATTTCAAAAAATTGAAAAGTTATATTCATTCCAAGCCCAAGTGGATAAAGTTTTGGCTTTGGCAATTAACTTTTTAGAAATGGGAGTGCTGCTATTTTCTATTGTATATACAGGCAAAAATTAAGAGACCACTGCACAGTTTTATAAACATCAGCTTCTCTACACGTCTGACAGCCATTCCATTCCAGTGTCAGTTGAATTCCAACCAGAGTACACCTCATTCTACTTAATGTGCTTCTGATTAGGTGATCACCTGAACCAAACCTTATTTAACAAAGGAAAGTATAAAAAACCCTGCTGTGGTGTTCACAATCCTCTTGCAGTAGGTCAAGCTGGATGACAAAACAAGTGCTAGTAATATCCCAAAAGTAATAGGCATGAAAAAATAACTTTTAACCATGCCAAAGGAGTTGAAAAGAAAAGTCTTTCTTAATTTTTTGTATTTTATAGTCTTTATGGTCTGAATTCTGTGGCTTCCACCCGCACCTTTTGTTTGGTGCTGCTTTCTCTCCATTTTTGGAATTCTACATACATATACGGTATATGCCACACTGGCATACCTAGAACTAACCCCTAATTACCCCTACTCCACTTCACTTCTGCACTTCATATCATCATGACATCATGCTATATAACATCCATCTACATTATAACAATGAAATATTCATTTGTCTAGTGAGAAAGCTTCTTATATTGATTGATATCAAATACATACTCCTGCACTTTTCGCACTACTATTCTCGACGTGCCAGTTACAACTGCAACCCCGTATAGCTACATCCCGCTCTATAAACACTAACATGATGACATCAAAGCTGAAATATTACAACAGATGATATCCTAAGTATTAGGGCTCACTCATACAAGCATATACATCGGCTGAGAGCTATAGGATGTGTTATTGGATAACACTCGGTCCAATATTACACTATGGGGCAGTGCAGATCTGCTATTTTTTATCTACAGACCGATTTGGCATGAGGAAAAAAAATCATAGAATGCTGCAAGTGGCTCCAGAATTCAGACCACATGCACTCATACAAGTCTATGGGTGTGTGTGAAACATCAGACTTCGCTCGGACTCATCCAAGTGCAGTCCGACATCCGTGGACTCGTACAATGGAGAAGATGGAGAAATTAAGTTCTCCATCTTCTCCATACCTGTGATCTTATTCTCGTAAGCGAGAGAATAGGATCACACTAAGATGACGCTCGGATCAAACTCTGAGCCAAGTGTCATTAGCATAATCGGCCCGATTCTCTCTCATGAGACAAAGTCATCACTCGCGTGGCCCCATCTTAGAATATAAAATTGCTTGTCAGTAGTTGTACTGCACTTTGTTATTCTTTGTAATATTCCTTATTTGTATCTCTCCTTTTTCAGTCTTCTTGCTTCATGACGCATTTCTTGTAAGCAGATCTCTGGTCAGACAATATAGGGACTCCTTGCTGCTCCTCAAGCAAAATTCTCTCTAACCCTCCCTTCCGCCCACACCATTTACTGGGAACCATTAAACCCAGAGGAGAGACAGTGTGGCGAGAGAGTGCAGCCCAGCCCTGATCTAACTCTCACTAAATAATTCAGAGCTTGCATTAACTTATAAATGAGTGTGTTTGACTGATTTTGTGGTTGATGTACAGATAAATTCTAATGAAAGACAGCTACAAAATTTTAAATTATTAATTACACTGCCACTTAACAAAGCTCAGGCTGGCACTCGATGCTTAACAAGATGCAACTTTAAGACTCCCAATTCGCCCAAAGGCTTCAAGTTGGTTTTTACCAATCAGCTAGACTGCATCAACTTTTTTTTACAACCCACCCCCATCCCTTAAAATAAATAAAGAGGTTATTATTTTATTAACATATGCTAGACAAGGGAGAACAAGCAGATGAACGCCTTTCACATTACACTCTGTCTTGGGAAAGATATAGTGATAAGACCTGAAGACACCGTACAGGCAGAGAACTAACCAGCAGGACATTGTAACTACTCTGCTCTAAGGCCTGTGTTCATATGCCAGGAAAAATAGACATGTGACGAAACAAATCTATGGCTACCCTGCGCTTTGCCTGCAGCCACTAATGTCATGCAAATTAACATTTAATGTTCCAGTGCTGTCAATCTGCATAGATTTGCAAACTGAAATCTATAGGAAAGTGCTAACCTGTTTATCCTGCCTTGTTCCTAGCAACACTCAACACTACATTTAATTACTCAAGGCACAAGGGAATTGAAAAAAAAAAATGCGCACGTAACCGGGATTAGGCAATTAGACAATTTAGTCTTTATGAACAACCATTTTAACCAATGCTGATTTTCCCCTACATGAAAAGAGATAACAGATATTAAAAAATATATTATTATATATTTATTCTATAAAAGGATTATAGATATTTAGATAAGAATGAAATTTACATTTTTCATGGAAAAATGGGTGAAAAGCCCCCCAAGGTTATCACCAAAACCTCTTGTACACACATCTAAATAATGGGGCAGAGCTTCAAAGTCAGATAGTGAGAAAATGGATTTTAATCAGCCCATGCAACCTGTCGGATCAAAATAGCAGAGAATGACTGTGCCATTTTGAGCCGAAGCATTGCATAGGCTGAAGAAAATCCATTTTCTCACCATTTGACTTTGGAGTGCTGCCCACTTTTTTGGGATGTAGATAGATAGATAGATAGATAGATAGATAGATAGATAGATAGATAGATAGATAGATAGATAGAGATCAGGGTTTAAGCAGGGTCAGCATAGTGCGATCCGATTATCTTGGATGAGGAGAATAAGGAGAAAAAAGTCTCTATCTTCTCCATTTTGTCAGTCAGCGGAAACTGAACGTCATCTGAGTGCAGTCCAATGATTTCCACACACTCATTGATTTGCATGGCTGAGTGCGATCCGAATATTGGATCAAACTTAGACATGCTGCGATTTATCCCTTGGACGGGCTTAGAAAAGAATAACATTGAACAGCGTCCAATCCAGGTGAAGTAGTTGGAAAAAGCTTTATTCCACCATGAAAAAGTACGACGTTTCGACCAGCAAGAGGTCTTTGCTGGTTGAAACGTCGTACTTTTTCATGGCGGAATAATGCTTCTTCCAACTACTTCGCCTGCACTGGACGCTCTTCTAACTTCTTCTTGATTGCTGTCGCTTCGAAGTGGGTTCCTTGGATCAAGAACGGGCGTCCTAACTTAGTGAGTGCTGTCAGCTTTTCTTCTATGTATGTAAAGAATAACATTGGTCCGAGTGCGATCCAATGTTTTGTCAAATTGCACTTGAATGGAAAATATGGTGGTGTGTACCTGCCCTAATATGGGGCAATTAGCTTCTGTCTCATAAGGTTTTTGCCTTCCTCTGGGTCAACTTGTTGGGTTATAGGTTAAACTCGATGGATTTGTGTTTTCTTTCAACTATGAAACTGTGATCAATTAAACAATTGATCGATAGACATCACATAAATCTATAGCTTACATCCAAATTATTTGAAACCATAAATATGGAGACTAAAGACATATCACACAATGCCTTAGATTATTTTACTTCCCATCGATCTACTATACAACTATGGCCCCATAACTCATCTTAAGCACGTAGTGACACCACAAATGAATGACGGCCAGTGTAGCTGCCTAGTAATATACTGTAGAAATACACAGGAGCCTTGAATCCAAAGTTTGATATACAATAATGTAATAATACTAATTAGAAAATGTTAACATTAAACTGATCATTCCATTAAAAGCACTGATTACTAATTACAATAGTTTAAAAAACGAAGTGTAGAGCTAGTAAAAAGAAATTAGCCAAAACGTCAGCATTTGCTTTTTTTGGTAGTTTTCCAATGGTCACCTTTTTGATGTTGTATTTAAAAAAAAAATCAGTGTATGCAGAAATGCTGGAAAATGGATCCATAGTTCAGCTCAGGTATAAATGGATCCACAGTTCAGGTAATAAATGGTAATAATAACGTAAAATATTATCACCTGCCCCTGTGTACTGAATACATGTACTGGACCATTACCACAATATAGAGCGAATTAGATGAAAGACAGATTTTGTTCAACTTTAGTATTCTTGCTCCACGCTTCCTACTGACTTGTCAAAATTATGCCGAGTCCATTTCCTTTATCAATTTCACATATGAATAGTTTTCTTGGAGGGGGATCTGTATGAGAAGAAATCATTGCAACAGCATAAGCACCTTGGTGGATACCTTAAAACGCTGTAGTTAATGTTCTGCATAAAAATATGGCATCATATATTAAGCAGTTGTTAAGACTGAAAGGCTTTAAAGAATCAATGTTCCCATTAATGGAGGCCTCCAAGGGTTCACTTTTCTGGCTGCTTTATGCCCTTGAACACTCTTCAAGGACAAGTGGAGGGAAAGCATCAAACTGTGAGTGGAGATCTCGGTTGATTAGTACAGTAGACCTGAAGTCTTCCTCTGAAGGACGGAGTCAATATGGCACAGGTTCAGAGTTATTTAGGCAAGATGAAATATTAAACCATAGTTTATAGAGAGGAAATGAACTACCCGGGAGAAACGCCATCTTATTATTATTATTGTTTTCTCATTCGTGAGCAGAAGAATTATTTTTTCCAGTAACCTGTCACCTTGACACCAAGGCAAAGGGGAGTGACCCGCTCAACTCTGCTGGGTATAGAAGAAGCAAATATATCATAGAAATCGGAATTCCCAGGGGGTAAAATTCCATAGGAAGCTACAGCTGTAGGAGATCTTGACAAGAGCATTAGAAGAGCCTCTACGGGGTATTGTGCCACAAACCCATCCTCTGAAACGCTTGCTTCAACAAATTTATGGAGCATAGCGTTTTTAGGAAGCACGCACTTCGTTTTAACATAAACCCATCCTACGGAGCACAGCCATATTTAGTGTAAGCAGCTCATGAAGTGTGAAGCCTGTTAACACCATCGCTCCCTGAACGTAGGCACCTAATTCCCTGGTGGCTAGTCATCTCAGGGTTAATGCAGTGCTTTTTTTTTTTACACAAACTAGGTCTGACTGAGTTATCCTCAGGAGATGGTTTGGAAATATCATTTCAGACACTTGCTCCATGCCCACTTCCCAGTCCTTTTCCCTCCAAGATGCAGCATGTCTCTCACACCTTTAATAACCTGCTGATGTGATCCATGCTAATCTGCTGTGTCCCTGCTCCCTTAGGGAATTACATCACCATCTGTTTTCTTCTATTTGACTTTTTTAATGCAAGGATAATGTGTTTATCTCCAGCCCTGGACGTACCGCCCAGTTGTGACCAACTGCCACCCCAACCCCGTCACCACCACAACAACCCAGTACCAGCTGTTTGGCGTCCTGGAGTGATGTGCGAGGCAGCGCCAGCTTCCCAGGACACCGACATAAAAGCCTCTTATTATTCTGGCAATATAACCCTAAATTCCTTTATGAATTATTGATCAGTCTGCACAACGGTCCTGCAGTACACACAGGTACAGATTTCAATAAGCAGCCTGGAATAATAAAACCCAAGGCTTCTTATGTCTGTGTACACCCCAGAACTATATTTCACACAGAAGTAGATATATAGATGAATACAAGCGCCGCAGTGGAGCAATTGGATTCCCGCGTCTTGGCAGCGAGGGACTGACACTCCTGAATGGGAAGACTTTGGTTAGTAGCAGTAACAGTTGACAACTTAAGTTTGTTATCCATACAGTACCTTAAAGGAACCCCCAATCCTAAAGTCTACATTTTCTGTGCATCTGAATCTGATTTCTACCCTTTTAATAGCCATTTAAGGCTAGTGATAGGTTAACTTTTTTCTTGTTTTGACTCTTTTTCGACTCTAGTCCTGAGATCCTCCAGAACCATAGGTTCCAGGACAGTATTTGCCGGTCGTGAGTCGTTTATCTAGAACTTGTATAAATAAGCTGGATTAATAATAATAAATGAGGTACAACTATGTGAATGACTGTACATAGAGATCATAGGCATGGACCAGGGAAATCAGCTAGAATTGGGGCACAGATGACTTAAGAATGTCAGGTGCAAAGGTGGCACTTACTATTAGAGGGAGAGAGGAGAGTGGGGCAGAGAAAAGGACAGAGAACGGTCACACTATGTGGGCATACAGTTAAAACATCCAGGTAACTCTACTGTATCCAATTTATACCGCCACTATCACCCCACAGTGTCCGAGGGAACGTTATAATGGATACGACGAGTTCAAGCTTCAAGAAGTTTGATATTTTTTTGCATGTGTCACATGTTCCGTACGTCTATTCCATTTATCGCCTATACATCTACTGCACCTATCCATCTATCATCAATCTAGCCATCAATCCGCTATAAGGAATCTCTGTATACAGAAAGATTTTAGCTATAACCCCAGCCATATCTGTCTCCATGAGCATCACAGACAAGGACAGAACCCCTTATAATGACACCCCCTGCTATTCTTCATGGGTGATGAGAAGTCAACCAGTCAGCTAGAGCTGAGCTTCTCAATGATCTGAATGATCCGGCACTTTGAAAACAGCAGGAAGGTGTTAATTATCCCTGCCTGGCCTCCTCACTGTCACACAGGGCTCCCAGCCTCTAAGAACTTCAGACACCTCACAGAAACAATGGGTTAATTCCCATACACAGTAATAAGAATGCCTGCTGCAGAGTGCTGCGGGGGCCACAGGGGCCAAACAATCTTATTCCTTCCCAGATCAAGAGATGTGAAGATATTTCTGAGCAACATGAATTATTCAGCATTAGGACAGTGAGATTCAGCGCATCCACAGCACATATGTGTGATGTCGGGGTAATATGTCAGGCTGGGGTCTATGGCACATACTGTCACTAAGTGAGAGCCAAACTGCAAGGACATTCCTGCTTCTTCCACATATGTATAACATGTAGGACAGGCACCAGCGCCACATGTGTGGTGTGCCACTAGGACTTGTCATCACAACTTACAACATACATGTAAGTCTGAGAAATATATAGCACTTATAGGTATGTGTGATGTATGCATAATGTGTAACACTGACACATATAGTACTTATAGGTATGTGTGATGTATGCATAATGTGTAACACTGACACATATAGTACTTATAGGTATGTGTGATGTATGCATAATGTGTAATACTGACACATATAGTACTTATAGGTATGTGTGATATATGCATAATGTGTAATACTGACACATATAGTACTTATAGGTATGTGTGATGTATGTATAATGTGTAACACTGACATAAATAGCACTTATAGGTATGTGTGATGTATGCATAATGTGTAATACTGACACATATAGTACTTATAGGTATGTGTGATATATGCATAATGTGTAATACTGACATAAATAGCACTTATAGGTATGTGTGATGTATGTATAATGTGTAATACTGACACATATAGTACGTATAGGCATGTGTGATATATGCATAATGTGTAATACTAACACATATAGCACTTATAGGTATGTGTGATGTGTGTATAATGTGTAACTAGCACACATAGTACTTATAGGTATGTGTGATGTATGTATAATGTGTAATACTGTCTGACACATATAGTACTTATAGGTATGTGTGATGTGTATATAATGTATATTTGACACATAGAGTACTTATAGGTATGTGTGATGTGTGTATAATGTGTAGCTAGCACATATAGTACTTATAGGTATGTGTGATGCGTGTATAATGTGTAACTAGCACATATAGTACTTATAGGTATGTGTGATGTGTGTATAATGTGTAATACTGTCTGACACAGATAGAACTTATAGGTATGTGTGATGTATGTATAATGTGTAATACTGTCTGACACATATAGAACTTATAGGTATGTGTGATGTATGTATAATGTGTAACATTGACACATATAGTACTTATAGGTATGTGTGATGTGTGTGTAATATGTGACACTGACACATCGAGCACTTATAGTTCTATATGTGTGATGAGTGTATAATATAACACTGGCATTTGTAAGACAGTGTGATTGGTAATATGTATTTAACATGTAACACATGCATATAAAACTCTTAAAGATGTGTGATGTGTGTCTAATATGTAACACTGGTATATATAGCACATATAGGCATGAGTAGTGTGTGTATAATATTTAACACTGGCAACTATGACACATATATCTGTGTATGTGTGTATAACATGTAACCCAGGCACATATAGCATGTAAGATATGTAACATTTCCTGCAGCACTCACATATGTGCGATGCATGTATAGTATGTGACACATATAGCGCTTACATCAGGGTATGTGTGTATAACATGTAACTATGACATCTGTAAGCCTTCTAGGTATGTATGTATAACATGACACATATTGCATGTACAGCATGTATAACATGTAGCACATATACTGTGTGTATGACAGGTAACCTCCGCACCTATAGCTCAGGTACATACAAGTGATGCCTGTGTGATATACAGTACGCCAGCAGCACCTCTGGCACGTGTATGTATGGGTGATGGGTGTATAACCTGCACCACTGGCACAGATGGTCCTTACACCTATGAGCGATGTGTGTAGAATGTGCCAGTGGTGCCCAGGTCACTTATACCCATGTGTGCTGTGTGCATTACATGTAAACCAGGTGCCAACAGCAGATCCACAGCCGAAAAGTAAAGTGTAAAGCTGTCATCCTGGTGCCCGCATCCACTGAGGGTCCTACCTGTGCGCTGCATGATGCCACCTGTGAGCCTCTCAGGGGCACGGGCTCCTGCGGGCACTCCTGAGACACAGCAGCTTAATCCGAGAGGCAGGAGCCGGAGCCTTCCCCTCCCAGGTGTTCCCTTCTACTTAGTGTCCCGCCGAAGAGGCGATCAATCCGAGCACGGTCCGGGAGCACGGTCCGGGAGCACAGTCCGGGAGGTGGCGGAGCCTCCGCTGAAGTCTGCGGCTGCCGCTGCCGTGTAGTCTGCGTCCTCGGAGCCCGGCTCTCCGCTACGATCCTGAGCTGCCGGCTGGAGAGGATGGCCGCCCCCGGAGCAGCGCTGGGGTAGACCGCTGGCTATGGAGCCCTTCTCCTTCTCCCAGTTTTGTCTCTCCTCTGGGTATTTAGGGGGGGAAGACGCCCCCCTTTTTGGCTGAGAAATGTTCACACCTCTCCACCCCCTTAGTGTTGGGGGAAAAGAGTCTAAAGAGAGTCATTGAGCCCCTTGTCACCAGTAACTGTGCCAGGGCTGAGAGACTGCCAGAGACAGCCAGAGATGACAAGAGACAGAGCCTCCCTTCTTCCTCCCTGTGTATAATGTATCTGTCTGAGCTCCAGCCTTCCTCACTCCCTCTCTCCTCCTCCCACTTTTCCTTACCTTTCTCCACTTATCGCTTCATACCTGGCTGTCTCTCTCAGCGCTGCTCTCTAGATCTTCCTACCTGGCTGTCTCTCTCAGCCCTGCTCTCTAGATCTTCATACCTGGCTGTCTCTCTCAGCCCTGCTCTCTAGATCTTCCTACCTGGCTGTCTCTACCTGCTCTGCACTCTAGACCTTCATACCTGGCTGTCCCTCTCAGCTCTGCACTCTAGACCTTCATACCTGGCTGTCTCTCTACTGCACTCTAGACCTTCATACCTGGCTGTCCCTCTCAGCTCTGCACTCTAGACCTTCCTACCTGGCTGTCTCTCTACTGCACTCTAGACCTTCATACCTGGCTGTCTCTCTACTGCACTTTAGATCTTCATACCTGGCTGTCTCTCTCAGCCCTGCTCTCTAGATCTTCATACCTGGCTGTCCCTCTCAGTACTGCACTCTAGATCTTCCTACCTGGCTGTCTCTCTACTGCACTCTAGATCTTCCTACCTGGCTGTCTCTACCAGCACTGCACTCTAGATCTTCCTACCTGGCTGTCTCTCTCAGCTCTGCACTCTAGACCTTCATACCTGGCTGTCTCTCTACTGCACTCTAGACCTTCATACCTGGCTGTCTCTCTACTGCACTCTAAATCTTCATACCTGGCTGTCTCTCTCAGCTCTGCACTCTAGACCTTCCTACCTGGCTGTCTCTCTACTGCACTCTAGACCTTCCTACCTGGCTGTCCCTCTCAGTGCTGCTCTCTAGATCTTCATACCTGGCTGTCCCTCTCAGTACTGCACTGTAGACTTTCATACCTGGCTGTCTCAATACAGAACTCTAGATATTAATACCTGGCTGTCTCTATCAGCACTGCTCTCTAGATCTTCTTTTCTCTCTTTCCTCTTTAATTCGCCATACCTGGCTCTCTCTACCAGCACTGCACTCTAGCTCTTCTTTTCTCTCCTTCCTCTCTAATTCTCCATACCTGGCTGTCTCCCTGGAACTCCTGCCCTCTACGTCTGTACTCCTGAGTCCTGACTGTCTCTCTAGGACAGTTGCACGCTAGCTGTATACTCCTGGCTGTCTCTATAGGACTCTAGCTCTCTGGCCCTTCGTACCTGGCTGTTTATTGCACTCTGGCCCTTCGTACCTGGCTGTCTATTGCACTCTAGCTGTGAATACCTGGCTGTCTCTCCAGGACCATTCCCCTCTAGCTCTTCTTGCCCTGCTGTCTGTCCTCCTCTCTTTTCTCTCCCCCTCTTTCTCTTGCTCCTGTCTTCCTCTCCTCTCTCATAAAACGCCTCCCATATAAAATTTATGAAAGCGCTTTTTGCTTGCAGAGTTCAAAAATACCATCTTATTCCCAGAGCAGGCGGCTCTCAGCTGCCATGTGATGTTGCTGCTGCCTCTTAAGGTGTTTTTCTCTCTCTCTCTCTTCCCCCTGCCGCTTTGTTACTGAGAGTTTCAGTCAAGCGAATCTATGCCTGCTCCTATTGGAGAGAGGAGAATGCCAAACTGAATGGAGGTACCTGCCCTTCCCGTGCCATGACAGCCGGTGCCAGGCACCCATGTGCCTCCCTGCATGATGCCCCAGGCCCTCTTCTCACATAGACACAGAAGGAGGCAGCAGCAACTTCTCCAGCCCTGGTCTGAGAGCTGAAGGCAGCCAGCAGTCTCCCTGATGCTCTTTAATAGGATAGAAACAGAGAAAAGGCCAATGCCCCCTCCGCTCTGTCTCCCTCCTGATGCTTCTGTATGTCTCTACTTATCTGACTCACTGTTCCGCACCCCTCACCCCCACATCAGAAGCCATGGGTACAAATTTAACCTGGTTAACCACTAGGACACCAGAGAGGCCCACAAGGCATTATTCTTTGTGTTGCATAAATCTAGATCTAGGCTGTATTTCGCCAGAGTTCTATAAAATGGCAGCTAGGTAAAAGAATGAAGGATTTTCTTCTGCTTTGAAGATCATTCTAACTTCAAGAAGAGACAGAATTATTAATAGGATCCCACGTAATCACAAGTGTATGGAAATGTAAAGGGTTAACTGCGGTAACGCTCTGTTGCACTCGTGTCAATAGCATTTCCGTTGGATTTTGGAATACGGTTAGCGCAGTATGGTCTAGTGGGTAGTGGACTTCTGGAATTTTTGACGTTTAATCCCATAAACAGGTAGGACCACAGCAATATTGAACTTGGCTAGGGATCTCATAGATGCTCACCGTAACTGTGCCCGGATGGGTTGGAAGATCCTAATCTCCAATCAGACCCATAGCTAGGCATTCCGCTGGATTCACCGTCCTAGCCCTGAACCTAGAGACCTTGGCAAGACCCACCCACCATTACCTAGCACTTAAAGACGGTCTATCACCAATCTAGAGCTGCCCTTTTTATTTATTAAAAGAGTGGACAAGTCCATTGTGGTGATTTCTCTACATATCATGCATTAACAAAAGCGATCTTAAGGGTCCCTAATGGACCCCTAAAAAGACCGTGGTGTTTGTCTTACCTTACCTTGTGTTGAATTAGTGCAGCGTTGGGACCAGTGCTCTCACCTGCCAGGTCTATACTTAGGGATAAGAGCAGAGCAACTGAGGGCTTAGGTATCCTGTCCAGTGACGGGTTGAAAGAACCTGTTTAGGGACGGTAGTAAGAGTAGGGCACATCCTCAGGTGAGTGCAGGAGGTGGCCATTCCCCATTCTTAACTGACAGGACCCACCATTGTTAAAGTGTCCCCGGTGTACCCTTGTGTGTTTCGCCGTTTTGTGACCAACCACTTGTCGGGTCGGGTCACGCTAGGACAGTTACTTTGTGACTTTATAACCAACCTTCTTATTTTCTGGTGAGCCATGGCTCAAATGCAGGCCTTTGCTCAACTGCTTCAGACCCTCACCGAGGAGTTTAAGGTGCTGCGTGGTGAGGTGGTGCAGCAGCTGCAACAGTTGGTGGGGTTTTGGGCTTCAGCTCAGGTACAGGCTCAACCAGAACTGAAGACATCTCTGCCTGACAGGTTCTCTGGAGGAGGAGATAAATTTTTAGATTTTCAGAAGGCCTGCAAATTGTATTTCAGGCTTCGCCCTCGTTCACTTAAGGGTGATCCCCAATCCTGGGCTTTCTCCCTACTAGCCGGTTCTCCATCTTTGCGGTCGGTGGATGAGTTTTTTGGCGGCATTGACGCTTGTGTATGGGGAACCTGATGGCGTCTCCCTGGTAGAATCCCGACTGCATAAAATCGAGCAGGGGGGTTGGCTGGCTGCGGTGCACTGCTCGGAGTTCAAAAGGTGGGCCACTGATACACAGTGGAATGACCCTGCCCTTAGGAGTCATTTTAGGCAGGGTCTGTCTCCAAAGGTTGCAGGATACTCTTGTGCAGTACTCTGCCCCCAGGTCGTTGGAGGCCGCCATGTCCCTTGCCATCCGAGTGGATAGATGCTTGAGGGAGAGACATACACCAAATGTGCCCCAGGTAGTCTTTGCTAGGGAGGGGGACACACCTGAACAGGTGGATGAACCCATGCAGGTAGGAGGAGTTGGTTCCCAAACGGGGTTGCCTGCATGGTGTGGGGGCATGTCTTTACTGTGGGCAGACTGGTAATTTCATCGGTGTTTGCCCAGCTCGTGCCAAAATACCTCTACCACCTAAGAAGCCGGATCCCCCTGGTCGTCTGAAGGGAGGCGATCAGGGAGTGTATATTTCCTCCATTTCTTCTCCTCAGTGTACCTTGTCAGCTGAAGTGGTGGTTGGCGGAGTAACTGAGTGTATACCGGTGCTTGTGGACAGTGGAGCAGGTGTCAATCTGGTGGATGCTCATTTTGTCCAGACCCATGGCCTGAGGTGTAGGACACTAACTAAACCCCTAAGCGTCCAGGCCATTGACTCTGTACCAGTCAGCCAGGAGTGGGTGACCCAAGTCGTGGATGTTATACACCTGCGTATAGGGACTCGTCATGAGGAGTCCCTGTTGTGCTATGTCTTGGGGGGAATGCCGACACCCATCGTTTTAGGACTCCCTTGGTTGAAAAGATACAACCCGGTCATAGATTGGCGGTCAAGGGAAGTGGTCAGCTGGGATCAGTCTTGTGAGGGCTGCTGCCCGGGGGCAACTGTCTCTGCGTCCTTCTACAACCTACCCCTTCTTCTCCTGTGGGTACAGCAGCAGAGATGCTGCCAGGGAGTAGGGGCAGGACTCAACCCTCTCCACAAGCTGACCCTGAGTGTCGGAGTCCCCTTAGAAGGGGTCAGGGGAGGGTGGCGGTTCCCTCTGAGCATTGTGGGGGTGTGAGTGTGGTGACACAGGGGGACACCTCTGTTGTCAATTCCTCAAAGAGTTCACCATCTTGTGGCAAACGTATGCGTGGAAATAAGCGTTCAGGTCCGGACCTGTGTGTGAATGACTACGTATGGGTGTCCACCAGAAACATCAGGTGGAAGTGTGCAACTGGGACCTGGAGTTCCAGGGTGATTGGGCCATATCGGGTGTCAACCAATCTCAGCCCAGGGACTTTTCAGTTGGAGTTACCCCCAGTTATGAATGTACACAACTCATACCCCAGGTTGGCGCTCTGGAGATTTGTGGCACCTCGGGAGCCTACGTTGTGGCATTTCCATCAGGCCACGTGTCTGCCGCAGGTGCCGCAGGTGTCTGCCGAGATGAACTCTGGTGGATCAAGGCATCCTCACCGTAGGTTGTTATCTGGTGAGGTCAGGTGTTGAGGGTCCAAAGGCCCCTCATTGAAAGGGGGGTACTGTCACGATCAATGTTTGGATCTGTGGCAGATCTGGCCTCTCAGATTATAACATTTTTTCCTTTCAGGCTATCGGGGGTTAATGAAATTTTTCCTCCAGTGGCCGCTGGTGTAATTGCATTGCTGCTAGTTCTGCTGATGTGGGTGGTGACCTCTACCACCTTCCTTTAAAAGGTCACCTGATGCATCAGCTGACTGTTGGTTATACAGGTCCTTTTTGAGACCAACCAAGCTGGAGCCATGAGCTAGCTGGGTTCAGTGATGCTTCAGTTGAATTCTGTCATTTGGTGCCTTACACTGCTGTTCGGTGCATTTCAGCAGAGAAAAGCTAAGTGTTTTGTGTTTCCTTTTCCCCGTGGTGTTTGTCTGACCTTACCTTGTGTTGAATTAGTGCAGCGGTGGGACCAGTGCTCTCACCTGCCAGTTCCCTACTTAGGGATAGGAGCAGGGCAAGCGAGGGCTTGGGTATCCTGTTCGACGGTGGGTTGAAAGAACCCATATAGGGACGGTAGAAAGAGCAGGGCACATCCTCAGGTGAGTGCAGGAGGTGGCCACTCCCCACTCTTAACTGACAGGGCCCACCGTTGTTAGCATGTATCAGCCACTGGCTGATCACAGCCATGTATGTTTGTCTCTGAAATGCTGCAGTGTTTGAGAGAAAAACGTACTTTTAATAGCCGCTCCTCTCCACCCACTGACAGTGTCTGGCAAGTGTTTGACTTTACGCGTACACAGGCAATGGCTTGTCAGTAACTGTCAGCAGGTGGGAAGAGATTTACATGGACTCGCCTGTACAACTATGATAGTTATTAAATATACATTGCTGTGATCGTACTGTAAGAGGAAGCGATGATACTCCTAAAGAGTCTCTGGGTGACGTACCATTAGTGCGGGAAGGCTGCCACCTACTGGCTGGATGGGACCATGTGGAACCAACGGGCACAGGAAGAGTTGCAGGGGGTTCAAACGCGAGTTCAAACACCACACCTGGTCAGGTGCCTTTGATGATGAAGTTCCTGGATATACCAAGAGAGGAAGAGGCAGATGTGGACCCGAAATGATGCTGAAGTCAGAGTGACAGGTCACTGTGGGAAGCTTGCGCCAGCAAAGTGCTGACCTCTGTCAGACAGAGCCTGGATGCTGCTCAGTGAAATCCGAAGACTCGAGGACCAGATCTATGCCTGTCAAGATCCAGAGCCCAAACTGCGCCAGTCAAGGTGCGAATCCCCGCTCTACACCTGTCAAGTTCCAGAGTCCAGATGACTCGCCCATCCCTCTTTCCCCAAGGCCCCGGAGACACTTGCGGTCGAAGATACAAGTGGAGACTTTGACTGGGGGTGGCTGCCTGTAGCGATAGATGGGAGACACAAGTGAGCTGGGCCATCACTTCTGGCACCACCGTGCAGTACAATGATCGGCCTCGGCTAGGACAACAGGTAGGATGGAGGTCAGCTGGGGCAAAGGAGGCTAAGCGTTCCTTCATAGACTTCGTTAGGAGAACTTGTCGCCTAATGGGAAAACCCGATGACCCCAGCTGCCCTCGTTGTGTCAAGAGGTGCTAGCGTAGCAGCTCTCCCAGAAACAAGTGTATGACCCATTCAAAGAGATGCCAGTATAATCCGTTAATTAACTTCTCCGATTATACAGACTGAACTTTAAGACTTATCGTGTATTCTGCATTGTATAACCCACTTATGCTTGTGCTGTCTTCAATTGTTAAACTGCTTCCCAAATTCCACCTGTTCCCACCATACCAGAAGGAATAAATAGTTTTCTGTCTGTTCCCACTTCGTGTTCATCTATGTATTGCATCCAGGCTCAGACTGGCCACCAGAGAATAGGAGAAACCTCCAGTGGGCCACCATGCAAAGATAGGCTCTCCACTTATATGAGAAGTACCGTAGTTAGCACAATACATTTGTTTCACTGTGTACAGTCAAGGGCATCATCTCAACATTCATTTAACAACTTACCCGTTTATTATTATATAGAAACACAGGCATGTGATATTTGCAGGTAGCTGAACAGTGGGCCCAACAAACTCCATGTTGCTGGTGGGCACTTGGCACCCCATTAAAAATAGTAATTTTTTTTTTACCATAGAGCGAATGCTCTTCTGAACCTGGTGTTTTTTTATCCTTTGGTTCCTGCATCTCTCTGTTCCTGACATGACCATCTCATTCTTGTATGTAAATCTATTCTTGTTAACTAAGGGGGCGTGATCCTAAACTCTTCTCTGTCAGCATCTTCTTGAGGGCCATATCTCAGGAATATAAGGGTGCAAGAAATAAATAGGAAGAAAATGGCAGTTTCAGAACAACTATATTTAGACCTGATGAAACAATTACATATTATTGCCTTGTGTCAAATTCGCTATAAGGCTTGTACCCTCCCAGCTAACCCCATCCACACCCTGATCTCCTTCCATTTCCTATTTGAACGTTGATTCTCAAAACTGTTTAAATGAAATGAAACTGTCTTTGAGGCCCAACCAATCAGAAATCAGCTTTAATTTTTTTAACCCCTTTACCCCCAAGGGTGGTTTGCACGTTAATGACCGGGCCAATTTTTACAATTCTGACCACTGTCCCTTTATGAGGTTATAACTCTGGAACACTTCAACGGATCCAGGTGATTCTGACACTGTTTTCTCGAGACATATTGTACTTCATGATAGTGGTAAAAAAAATTAGATATTACCTGCGTTTATTTGTGAAAAAAGCGTAAATTTGGCAAAAATTTTGAAAATTTCCCAATTTTCCAAATTTGAATTTTTATGCAATTAAATCACAGAGATATGTCACACAAAATACTTAACAAGTAACATTTACCACATGTCTACTTTACATCAGCACAATTTTGGAACCAACATTTTTTTTGTTAGGGAGTTATAAGGGTTAAAAGTTGACCAGCAATTTCTCAGTTTTACAACACTATTTTTTTTTTAGGGACCACATCTCATTTGAAGTCATTTTGAGGGGTCTATATGATAGAAAATAACCAAGTGTGACACCATTCTAGAAACTGCACCCCTCAAGGTGCTCAAAACCACATTCAAGAAGTTTATTAACCCTTCAGGTGTTTCACAGGAATTTTTGGAATGTTTAAATAAAAATGAACATTTAACTTTTTCACAAAAAATTTATTTCAGCTCCAATTTGTTTTATTTTACCAAGGGTAACAGGAGAAAATGGACACCAAAAGTTGTTGTACAATTTGTCCTGAGTACGTCGATATGCAATATGTGGGGTTAAACCACTGTTTGGGCGCATGGCAGAGCTCGGAAGCGAAGGAGCGCCATTTGACTTTTCAATGCAAAATTGACTGGAATTGAGATGGGATGCCATGTTGCGTTTGGAGAGCCCCTGATGTGCCTAAACATTGAAACCCCCCACAAATGACACCATTTTGGAAAGTAGACCCCGTAAGGAACTTATCTAGATGTGTGGTGAGCACTTTGACCCATTAAGTGATTCACAGAAGTTTATAATGCAGAGCCATAAAAATAAAAAATCATATTTTTTCACAAAAATGATCTTTTCGCCCCCAATTTTTTATTTTCCCAAGGGTAAGAGAAGAAATTGGACCCCAAAAGTTGTTGTACAATTTGTCCTGAGTACGCTGATACCCCATATGTGGGGGTAAACCACTGTTTGGGCGCATGGGAGAGCTCGGAAGGGAAGGAGCGCCGTTTGACTTTTCAATGCAAAATTGACAGGAATTGAGATGGGACGCCATGTTGCGTTTGGAGAGCCACTGATGTGCCTAAACATTGAAACCCCCCACAAGTGACCCCATTTTGGAAAGTAGACCCCCTAAGGAACTCATCTAGATGTGTTGTGAGAGCTTTGAACCCCCAAGTGTTTCACTACAGTTTATAACGCAGAGCCCTGAAAATAAAAAATCTTTTCCCACAAAAATTGTTTTTTAGCCCCCAGTTTTGTATTTTTTTCAAGGGTAACAGTTGAAATTAGACCCCAAAAGTTGTCCAATTTGTCCTGAGTATGCTGATACCCCATATGTGGGGGGAACCACCGTTTGAGTGCATGGCAGAGCTCGGAAGGGAAGGAGCGTCATTTGGAATGCAAACAGATGGATTGGTCTGCAGGCGTCACATTGCGTTTGCAGAGCTCCTAATGTACCTAAACAGTAGAAACCCCCCACAAGTGACCCCATATTGGAAACTAGACCCCCCAAGGAACGTATCTAGATGTGTTGTGAGAACTTTGAACCACCAATTGTTTCACTACAGTTTATAATGCAGAGCTGTGAAAATAAAAAATTTTTTTTTTTGCACAAAAATTATATTTTAGCCCCCAGTTTTGTATTTTCCCAAGGGTAACAGGAGAAATTGGACCCCAAAAGTTGTTGTCCAATGTGTCCTGAGTATGCTGATACCCCATATGTTGGGGTAAACCCCTGTTTGGGCGCACAGGAGAGCTTGGAAGGGAAGGAGCACTGTTTTACTTTTTCAACGCAGAATTGGCTGGAATTGAGATCGGACGTCATGTCACGTTTGGAGAGCCCCTGATGTGCCTAAACAGTGGAAACCCCCCAATTATAACTGAAACCCTAATCCAAAGACATCCCTAACCCTAATCCCAATGGTAACCCTAACCACACCCCTAACCCTGACACACCCCTAACCCTAATCCCAACCCTATTCCCAACTGTAAATGTAATCCAAACCCTAACTTTAGCCCCAACCCTAACTGTAGCCTTAACCCTAGCTCCAAACCTAACCCTAGCCTTAACCCTAGCCCTAACGCTAGCCATAACCCTTGCCCTAGCCCTAACCCTAGCCCTAACCCTAGCCCTAACCCTAATGGGAAAATAGAAATAAATACATTTTTCTAATTTTTTAATTTTTCGCTAACTAAGGGGGTGATGAAGGGTGGTTTGATTTACTTTTATAGCGGGGTTTTTAGCGGATTTTTATGATTGGCAGCCGTCACACACTGAAAGACGCTTTTTATTGCAAAAAATATTTTTTGCGTTACCACATTTTGAGAGCTATAATTTTTCCATATTTTGGTCCACAGAGTCATGTGAGGTCTTGTTTTTTGCGGGACAAGTTGAAGTTTTTATTGGTAACATTTTCGGGCTTGTGACATTTTTTGATCGCTTTTTATTCCAATTTTTGTGAGGCAGGATGACCAAAAACCAGCTATTCATGAATTTCTTTTGGGGGAGGCGTTTATACCGTACCGCGTTTGGTAAAATGGATAAAGCAGTTTTAGTCTTCGGGTCAGTATTATTACAGCGATACCTCATTTATATCATTTTTTTATGTTTTGGCGCTTTTATACGATAAAAACTATTTTATAGAAAAAATAATTATTTTTGCATCGCTTTATTCTGAGGATTATAACTTTTATTTTTTCTTTGATGATGCTGTATGGCGTCTCGTTTTTTGCGGGACAAGATGATGTTTTCAGCGGTAACATGGTTATTTATATCTGTCTTTTTGATCGCGTGTTATTCCACTTTTTGTTTGGTGGTATGATAATAAAGCGTTGTTTTTTGCCGCGTTTTTTTTTTTTGCGGTGTTCGCTGAAGGGGTTAACTAGTGGGACAGTTTTATAGGTTGGGTCGTTACGGACGCGGCGATACTAAATATGTGTACTTTTATTGTTTTTTTTTTATTTAGATAAAGAAATGTATTTATAAGAACAATATATTTTTTGGGGGGGGGATATTTTTTTTTGGAATTGTTTTTAATTTTTTTTACACATGTGAATATTTTTTTTTTACACTATAACATAGCCCCGGGGGGGGGGGGCATCATGTTATAGTGTAAGATCTCTGATCTGACACTTTGCTGTGCACCGTGTCAGATCGGCGATCTGACGTGCACAGATCCAGGCTTCCCGGCGCCTGCTCTGAGCAGGCACTGTGAAGCCTCCTCCCTGCAGGACCCGGATGCCGTGGCCATTTTGGATCCAGACCTGCTGCAGGGAGGAGGAGGAAAGAGACCCTCGGAGCAACACGATCACATCGCGTTGCTCCGGGGGTCTCAGGGAAGCATGCAGGGAGGCACCTCCCTGCGCGATGCTTCCCTATACCGCCGGAACACTGCGATCATGTTTGATCGCAGTGTGCCGGGGGTTAATGTGTCGGGGGCTCCCCCCGTGAGCGCGGCCGATCGCATATGATGTACTATCCCGTCGGTGGTCATACGGGCCCACCCCACCTCGACGGGATAGTACATCTAATGTCAGAAAGGGGTTAAACAGCTCTGGTAAATGAAAGCGTCCATGGGATTGTTGCTGTGGACAACAAACAGTTTTCCTTTTACATAGTTTTATCAATCTGTTATAATGATTTCCACACCTCATCTTGCGCTGATCCTAGAAACATCCAAGACATGCTGCTTGGGCAGACCCAGCTCACCTTTGTATTATCTACATGACAGGTAAGTATTACTGATCCCCATATTGGGTACAATAGGCCAATTACCATATATACTCCTGTATAAGCCGAGTTTTTCAGCCCCTTTTTTTTGGCTGAAAAAGGCGCCCCTCGGCATATACACGAGTCACAGTCTCAGTGCGGAGGTCCCTGGTGTCTCCGGAACATGTCCGCGCTCCCCTGCAGCCTCGGTAAGTGTTTCGGTGGCTGCTGACAGGGCCGGCGGTCAGCGTTGGCACCGGAAAAAGTGCCAGTGTCCTGAGCAGGCGGGACACTGGCGCTCTATGGGGGCCAGGTGCCTGTGCCACCACTTGCTCAGGACCCTGGCACTTGCGATATTTACCTGTCCCCGTTCCACTGCCGCGCTGTGTCTTCCGCGTCCTGTGGCATTCAGGTCAGAGGGCGCAATGAAGTGTTAGTGCGCGCCCTCTGCCTGAGCAGTCACTGCAGAGAGCCGGCGATGCTGAGGAGCAGCGGCCAGCGACGAGAGGTGAGTATGTCATTTTTTTTTATTGCAGCAATATAGGATATAATCATATCAGCATAAACTGCACTAATATGATGAGCATCTTATGGGGCCATCACCAACCTTTATGGAGCATTATATAGGGCGTATTTTGTATGGATCATTTACCAGGAGCTGCTGCATTTCCCACCCAAGGCTTATACTCGAGTCAATAAATTTTCCCAGGTTTTTGTGGCAAAATTAGGTGCCTCGGCTTACACTCGAGTATATACATATGGACCCAATACGCTGATGACTCAGGTGATGACTATTCCTTTATCTAATTGTTTAACTTGAAGCTTCTGGGCACTAACGCAAAATCTCCATCAGGGCCTCAAGTATCATAGGTCTTTAAAGAGGACCTGTTATGTAAAATAATGCTATTAATCTGCATTAGAGATGGTTGTCTGTCAGTGTTGGGGGTACGGTTACAGCTGACACACGTTATGTACTGAACGGTGACTGAAGCCGTGCCTGCCGCACTGCTGTGACTGAGGCTGCAGAGCAGAACTTGTTTCTACAGCTAAGACCAGCAAATGACACAGCTGTATCCTGTGCCCACCGCTGTGTGGTTCTCTATGTGGAGGGATGACCCATAATATGTAGGTGAAAGACGCCAATCTTTATAACCAATGCTAATGTTTTGTCCTGGCAGAAATGTATGTGGCCTATATGTTAATTTACAGATGTAGCCCCCATACCCTTTATACAGCAATGTAGAGCGTGAGCTCTGTACACCACAGAAGAGGTAATTAAAAGAAGTTCAGCTCTTATTATTAATACAGTGCAGAAAGCACATGGTGTACAGATCCCTGATGCAGGTGAGTCTCTGAGCAGCTGCAGCCCCAGAATTTATAGTTATTGTCTTTATAATTAGCAGTTACATAAACAGTTTATATTTGGGATATCGCTACTTCATCGCAAATCATAAGTATATTAGATGTTACTGCACTCCTGTGGCCATATAAAGGCATGAGGTTAGAGGGAATGTGAGCTGACGTCTAACATCATTGCAATTTATAGTTCAGGATATACTGACCCTTAGGACTCCTACCCATCAATGTAAAATAAAATGGTCCGATGTCGGTCCAGAAAAGTGGGATGAGTGTCATGCAAGTGTCATGCGATTTTTAGCACCTAGCATCCGAATGACATCCAATTTACATGCGAATGCTATCCGATTGCAATGCGATTTTAACAAGAGCTTTTACATAGAGCAATTCTCTGTCATTTACACGTTGTTTTCAAAGGAAATATTCTTCAATAGATAGATAGGTAGATAGATGGCGTGGGTTTCCCAAAAACATTAATACCAGCAGAGAGAGAGAGCAGATTTTATTCTCCGTGTAATTTTTTGACAATTTGACTTTGGGGTTAGTAATGGGGGCACCTTATAGATGCCTCTCCATTACTAATCCGAGGACTTGATGTAACCTGACAATACAGAGGTAGCATCAACCCCAATACTATTACCCCACTTACCACCGCACCTGGGCAAGTGGGAAGAGCAAGACTAAATGCCAGATTTTGTGCATCTTAGGGATGCGCCATTTTTGGAGTGGCTGAGAGCTGATATTTTTAGTCTGGGATGGCGTAATATCCTTTACCCCTTCCTAGGTTATTAATATCAGCCCTCCTTTGCTGGTTATTATAAGGGGACCCTATGTTATTTTTTTGGGTGGGTCCCCCATTTTATTAACCAGGAAATGTTAAGTATACAGCTGCATGCTGATACTAATAGCCTGGGAAGCTCCATGGGTATTACCCCATTACCAGGCTTTAAACCTCTGCCCCCAGCTGTCCGCTTTCCCTCTGCTGGTTAATACAATTTTCGGGGTATCCCATGCCATTTTTTTCAGAAAATTATTTAGTGATAAAATACATGTACAGTAAGCTACATAAGCACTGTACTCTTTATATATGTGAGTGACATCTTTTTATCTATCCATTTTATGTGTAAATAACTATTCTATCTATTCTATTCGATCGGGTCACGCTGTGATTTTACTGTGCGCGGCAGATGAAATGTTTTCAAGGACATGGGTGTGTACAAATCGGACATTGCTCGCATTGTCCAAGTGCCATGCAATTTTTTTTTAATGACACCCATTGACTTGCATTGGCGAGTCTCGTCTGAGATACAAGGACAATCTCAACCCCATCTAAGTTGAGAATAAAATTGCAGATGAGCAGGGACTCATAGATTAACATTGGTCAGAGGGCAATCCGATTTTTTATCGGACTGCACTCATCCGTTTTTCTCGCAAATGAGTATGAGCCCTTAAAAGAATTTCCTGCTAGAGTGAAAAAGATAACCTGCGCAAGCCTGGTAGGCTGATAAATGATTCTGTTCACCCAGCTTTCCAAATTAGAATAGCAAATTTACCGAGTAATGCCACATTCCATGTTATAGATATCACTAGTCTAATAAAGCTGGCTGACAATTAACAAATCTGGGTCTTGCAGTGGGGACATAATAGTGGTCACATATTTTTACAAGCAACAGAAATGCTTTATAAAAAAGATTTCCACTTGATAACATTGCATCAGAGTTTTTGTTTGGCATATAAGCAGGGAAAATCTCCTTCCAGCTTTGTAAACCACACAGTAAACCACATTTGTTGTAACACTGAGTGAGGGAGAAGCTAGGTGCCCCCAACGGGAAGAGGGTGGGGGAGCCCAAACTCTAGGAAAGGGGGAATCAGAGGCCCCTAAGCAGATCTGACAACACCCTGTCAGCCCTAATGTCCCTAAATAGGTTCTGCACCTATCACCAAGCAGAAACCTAATCCCTGACTGCCCCTGGCCATGGGCCCTGGATAGTGAGGGGACAGGGTAGCAACTAGTCAGCCCCCACTACAACTAAAGACAAAGCAGGAAGACAAATGAGGGAAAACATTTAGCTTGAGACGACACAAGAGAGCTCATGCTAGCAATCCTCCTGTCATGCCCTCAGCTGCAGGTCCAGTCTCCGCTGCGAAGGGAGACTGGCACCTTTCACGCAGCTCCACTGGTACTACTCACCCTGTCCGTCGCTCCAGACGATCAGCGGCTCCTTTCTCTGCTAAGAACCTGCATCCTCTTGGCAGGTCTCCTGGAAATGCTCTTAGGAGGCGTGCCCTGCTTCCTGCACATACTTAAAACAGCAGAGCACCTGTTCTCTTTTAAGGCTCTCTGTGTTGTGAATTCTGTTCTCGAGCTCCCTCCTGTGGTTATGAATGGTACTTCGATGAGTTCTGTTCATGGACTCCCTCTGGTGGCTGTGAGTGGAGCTGCTGGTTCTGATATTCCTTCTCCAGCTGATCTCGTTCAGGCCTTGGCTGGTTGCTCTATTTAACTCCACTCAGATCTTTACTTGATGTCAGCTGTCAATGTCCTAGTACTGGTTCAGTTCTCTTGGATCTTTCAGATGACCTGTCTATTTCAGCAAAAGCTAAGTCCCTGCTAGCTTATTTGTTACCACTGTGTTTTTGTCCAGCTTGCTAATGATTTAATCTTGTTAGCTGGAAACTCTGGGATGCAGAGTGGCACCACCGCGCCGTGAGTCGGCGCGGTGGTTTCTTTTGCACACTCTGTGTGGTTTTTTGTTAGTTTTTTATGCTGACCACAAAGATACCTTTTCTATCTTCTGTCTGTTTAGTTAGCCTGGCCTCCTATGCTGAAACCTATTTCATTCCTGTGTTTGTGACTTCCATCTTAACTCACAGTCAATATATGTAGGGGCTGCCTATTTCTTTGGGGAATTTCTCTGAGGCAAGGTAGGCTGTATTTTCTGTCTTTAGGGGTAGTTAGCTCTTAGGCTGTGAAGAGGCGTCTAGGCAGAGTCAGGAACGCTCCACGGCTATTTCTAGTTGTTGTGATAGGATTAGGGGTTGCGGTCAGCAGAGCTCCCACTTCCCAGAGCTCGTCCTGTATTGCTAGTTTGCTCATCTGGTCATTTCTAGTGCTCCTAACCACCAGCCAAACATAACAGTACAGCTGGCCCACAAAGTGTTAATGCATCTCAATAGAGGGATAAGAGAAGTTCTGAGACCATTTTTTTTTCTCTGCAGTGTGTTTTGTATTTCTTTTCCCCTTAACCTCTGGGTGGTTCAGGATACAGGTGTAGATATGGACATTCAAGGTCTGTCCTCTTGTGTGGATCAACTCACTGCACGGGTACAAAGCATACAAGATTATGTAGTTCAGAACCCGATGTTAGAACCCAGAATTCCAATTCCTGATTTGTTTTCTGGGGATAGATCTAAGTTCCTGAATTTCAAAAATAATTGTAGACTGTTTTTTGCTTTGAAACCTCGCTCCTCTCGTGACCCCATTCAGCAAGTAAAAATCATTATTTCTTTGCTACGTGGCGACCCTCAAGACTGGGCATTTTCCCTTGCGCCAGGAGATCCTGCATTGCGTAATGTAGATGCATTTTTTCTGGCACTTGGATTGCTTTATGATGAACCAGATTCAGTGGATCAGGCACAGAAAATGTTGCTGGCTTTGTGTCAGGGTCAGGATGAAGCGGAGGTATATTGTCAGAAGTTCAGAAAGTGGTCTGTGCTTACTCAGTGGAATGAGTGTGCTCTGGCGGCAATTTTCAGAAAGGGTCTTTCTGAAGCCCTTAAGGATGTTATGGTGGGATTCCCCACGCCTGCTGGTCTGATTGAGTCTATGTCCTTGGCCATTCAGATCGATCGACGCTTACGTGAGCGCAAAAATGTGCACCATTTGGCGGTGTTTTCTGAGCAGAAGCTTGAGCCTATGCTATGTGACAGGACCTTGACCAGAGCTGAACGGCAAGAATACAGACGTCAGAATGGGCTGTGTTTTTACTGTGGTGACTCCACTCATGCTATCTCTGATTGTCCTAAGCGCACTAAACGGTTCGCTAGGTCTGCCACCATTGGTACTGTACAGCCAAAATTTCTTTTGTCCGTTACTCTGATTTGCTCTTTGTCGTCCTATTCTGTTATGGCATTTGTGGATTCAGGCGCTGCCCTGAATTTGATGGACTTGGAGTTTGCCAGGCGCTGTGGTTTTTTCTTGGAGCCCTTGCAGTATCCTATTCCATGGAGAGGAATTGATGCAACACCTTTGGCCAAGAATAAGCCTCAGTACTGGACTCAATTGACCATGTGCATGGCTCCTGCACATCAGGAGGATATTCGCTTTTTGGTGTTGCATAATCTGCATGATGTGGTCGTTTTGGGTTTGCCATGGCTACAGGTCCATAATCCTGTATTGGATTGGAAATCAATGTCTGTATCCAGTTGGGGTTGTCAAGGGGTACATGGGGATGTCCCATTATTGTCTACTAGATGGCAGCCCGATTCTAAAGAATCGGGAGTCTAGAATCCATATATACTTTATTTATTCAAATGTAAGAATAATACAATTAATAAATAATAGTAAGAAAGAACAAAAAATGGCTGCACTCACCAGCTCTTGACAATTCTTGCTATTTAAGGTACAGTTACACAGGATCCATGAACATGCTTATGAGGGGAGTGATGAAAGACATCAGACAACAACTTTGCGTGTTGTGGCAAATGCCACAACAACGGTTCTTTGCTTAAGAACAATAATGTAAATAATAAATAATATGTATCAATAACTATGTATATTGGTATGTTCTATGACATTTTAAAATATTTCATTATTATGTGGAAAAGCTCTTTGTACCCATACTGGCGCATACTTGTGTGCCCATCAGGTATTTTCACAGTACAATTTTCACAGGTGGGGCCCCTCATCCTCCGATTTGGTGGGCGGGGACCCTCGGCCTCCGATTTGGTGGGCGGGGACCCTCGGCCTCCAATTTGGTGGGCGGGGACCCTCGGCCTCCAATTTGGTGGGCGGGGACCCTCGGCCTCCGATTTGGTGGGCGGGGCCCCTCGGCCTCCGATGTGGTGGGCGGGGCCCCTCGGCCTCCGATGTGGTGGGCGGGGCTCCTCGGCCTCCGATTTGGTTGGCGGGGCCCCTCGGCCTCCGGTTTGGTTGGCGGGGCCCCTCGGCCTCCGATTTGGTGGGCGGGGACCCTCGGCCTCCGATTTGGTAGGTGGGGACCCTCGGCCTCCGATTTGGTAGGCGGGGCCCCTCGGCCTCCGATTTGGTGGGCGGGGACTCTCGGCCTCCAATTTGGTGGGCGGGGACCCTCGGCCTCCGATTTGGTGGGCGGGGACCCTCGGCCTCCGATTTGGTGGGCGGGGCCCCTCGGCCTCCGATTTAGTGGGCGGGGCCCCTCGGCCTCCGATGTGGTGGTCGGGGCCCCTCGGCCTCTGCTCTGGTGGGCGGGGCCGGGCCCCTCGGCCTTCGCTTTGGTGGGCGGGGCCGCTCGGCCTTCGATTTGTTGGGCGGGGCTCCTCGGCCTCCGATTTGGTTGGCGGGGACCCTCGGCCTCCGATTTGGTGGGCGGGGACCGGCCTCCGATTTGGTGGGCAGGGACCCTCGGCCTCCGATTTGGTGGGCGGGGACCCTCGACCTCCGATTTGGTGGGCGGGGACCCTTGGCCTCCGCTTTGGTGGGCGGGGCCCCTCGGCCTCCGATTTGGTGGGCGGGGTCCCTCTGCCTCCGATTTGGTGGGCGGGGACCCTCGGCCTCCGCTTTGGTTGGCGGGGCCCCACGGCCTCCGATTTGGTGGGCGGGGTCCCTCTGCCTCCGCTTTGGTGGGCGGGGCCGCTCGGCCTTCGATTTGGTGGGCGGGGCCCATCGGCCTCCGATTTGGTGGGCGGGGACCCCCGGCCTCCGATTTGGTGGGCGGGGCCCCTGGGCCTCCGATTTGGTGGGCGGGGACCCTCGGCCTCCGATTTGGTGGGCGGGGACCCTCGGCCTCCGATTTGGTAGGCGGGGCCCCTCGGCCTCCGATTTGGTGGGCGGGGACCCTCGGCCTCCAATTTGGTGGGCGGGGACCCTCGGCCTCCGATTTGGTGGGCGGGGACCCTCGGCCTCCGATTTGGTGGGCGGGGACCCTCGGCCTCCGATTTGGTGGGCGGGGCCCCTCGGCCTCCGATTTGGTGGGCGGGGCCCCTCGGCCTCCGATGTGGTGGTCAGGGCCCCTCGGCCTCCGCTTTGGTGGGCGGGGCCGGGCCCCTCGGCCTCCGCTTTGGTGGGCGGGGCCGCTTGGCCTTCGATTTGTTGGGCGGGGCTCCTCGGCCTCCGATTTGGTTGGCGGGGCCCCTCGGCCTCCGATTTGGTTGGCGGGGCCCCTTATCTTCCGATTTGGTGGGCGGGGACTCTCGGCCTCCGATTTGGTGGGCGGGGACCCTCGGCCTCCGATTTGGTGGGCGGGGCCCCTCGGCCTCCGATTTGGTTGGCGGGGCCCCTCGGCCTCCGATTTGGTGGGCGGGGACCCTCGGCCTCCGATTTGGTGGGCGGGGACCCTCGACCTCTGATTTGGTGGGCGGGGACCCTCGACCTCTGATTTGGTGGGCGGGGACCCTCGGCCTCCGCTTTGGTGGGCGGGGACCCTCGGCCTCCGATTTGGTGGGCGGGGACCCTCGGCCTCCGCTTTGGTTGGCGGGGCCCCACGGCCTCCGATTTGGTGGGCGGGGCCCCTCTGCCTCCGATTTGGTGGGCGGGGACCCTCGGCCTCCGATTTGGTGGGCGGGGACCCTCGGCCTCCGATTTGGTAGGCGGGGCCCCTCGGCCTCCGATTTGGTGGGCGGGGACCCTCGGCCTCCAATTTGGTGGGCGGGGACCCTCGGCCTCCGATTTGGTGGGCGGGGACCCTCGGCCTCCGATTTGGTGGGCGGGGACCCTCGGCCTCCGATTTGGTGGGCGGGGCCCCTCGGCCTCCGATTTGGTGGGCGGGGCCCTTCGGCCTCCGATGTGGTGGTCGGGGCCCCTCGGCCTCCGCTTTGGTGGGCGGGGCTGGGCCCCTCAGCCTCCGCTTTGGTGGGCGGGGCCGCTCGGCCTTCGATTTGTTGGGCGGGGCTCCTCGGCCTCCGATTTGGTTGGCGGGGCCCCTCGGCCTCCGATTTGGTTGGCGGGGCCCCTTATCCTCCGATTTGGTGGGCGGGGACTCTCGGCCTCCGATTTGGTGGGCGGGGACCCTCGGCCTCCGATTTGGTGGGCGGGGACCCTCGGCCTCCGATTTGGTGGGCGGGGCCCCTCGGCCTCCGATTTGGTTGGTGGGGCCCCTCGGCCTCCGATTTGGTGGGCGGGGACCCTCGGCCTCCGCTTTGGTGGGCGGGGACCCTCGGCCTCCGATTTGGTGGGCGGGGACCCTCGGCCTCCGATTTGGTGGGCGGGGCCCCTCGGCCTCCGATGTGGTGGGCGGGGCCCCTCGGCCTCCAATGTGGTGGGCGGGGCCCCTCGGCCTCCGATTTGGAGGGCGGGGACCCCCGGCCTCCGATTTGGTGGGCGGGGCCCCTCGGCCTCCGATTTGGTGGGCGGGGACCCTTGGCCTCCGATTTGGTGGGCGGGGACCCTCGGCCTCCGATTTGGTAGGCGGGGCCCCTCGGCCTCTGATTTGGTGGGCGGGGACCCTCGGCCTCCGATTTGGTGGGCGGGGACCCTCGGCCTCCGATTTGGTGGGCGGGGACCCTCGGCCTCCGATTTGGTGGGCGGGGACCCTCGGCCTCCGATTTGGTGGGCGGGGACCCTCGGCCTCCGATTTGGTGGGCGGGGCCCCTCGGCCTCCGATGTGGTGGTCGGGGCCCCTCGGCCTCCGCTTTGGTGGGCGGGGCCACTCGGCCTCCGCTTTGGTGGGCGAGGCTGCTCGGCCTTCGATTTGGTGGGCGGGGCTCCTTGGCCTCCGATTTGGTTGGCGGGGCCCCTCGGCCTCCGATTTGGTTGGCGGGGCCCCTCGGCCTCCGATTTGGTGTGTGCTCTGCCTGGGGCCACTGTGCTCTGCCTGGGGCCCCATATGCTGCCTGGGGCCCCTGTGCTCTGCCTGGGGCCCCTGTGCTCTGCCTGGGGCCCCATGTTCTGCCTGGGGCCCCTGTGCTCTGCCTGGGGCCACTGTGCTCTGCCTGGGGCCCCATGTTCTGCCTGGGGCCACTGTGCTCTGCCTGGGGCCCCATAAGCTGCCTGGGGCCCCTGTGCTCTGCCTGGGACCACTGTGCTCTGCCTGGGGCCCCATATGCTGCCTGGGGCCCCTGTGCTCTGCCTGGGGCCACTGTGCTCTGCCTGGGGCCCCATATGCTGCCTGTGGCCACTGTGCTCTGCCTGGGGCCCCGTATGCTGCCTGGGGCCCCTGTGCTCTGCCTGGGGCCCCATATGCTGCCTGGGGCCCCTGTGCTCTGCCTGGGGCCCCTGTGCTCTGCCTGGGGCCCCATGTTCTGCCTGGGGCCCCTGTGCTCTGCCTGGGGCCCCATAGGCTGCCTGGGGCCCCTGTGCTCTACCTGGGACCACTGTGCTCTGCCTGGGGCCCCATATGCTGCCTGGGGCCCCTGTGCTCTGCCTGGGGCCCCATGTTCTGCCTGTGGCCACTGTGCTCTGCCTGGGGCCCCATAGGCTGCCTGGGGCCCCTGTGCTCTGCCTGGGACCACTGTGCTCTGCCTGGGGCCCCATATGCTGCCTGGGGCCCCTGTGCTCTGCCTGGGGCCACTGTGCTCTGCCTGGGGCCCCATATGCTGCCTGAGGCCCTGTGCTCTGCCTGGGGCCCCATATGGTGCCTGGGGCCCCTGTGCTCTGCCTGGGGCACCATGTTCTGCCTGGGGCCCCTGTGCTCTGCCTGGGGCCACTGTGCTCTTTGCCTGGGGCCCCATGTTCTGCCTGGGGCCACTGTGCTCTGCCTGGGGCCCCATAAGCTGCCTGGGGCCCCTGTGCTCTGCCTGGGGCCCCTGTGCTCTGCCTGGGGCACCATGTTCTGCCTGGGGCCCCTGTGCTCTGCCTGGGGCCACTGTGCTCTTTGCCTGGGGCCCCATGTTCTGCCTGGGGCCACTGTGCTCTGCCTGGGGCCCCATAAGCTGCCTGGGGCCCCTGTGCTCTGCCTGGGACCACTGTGCTCTGCCTGGGGCCCCATATGCTGCCTGGGGCCCCTGTGCTCTGCCTGGGGCCACTGTGCTCTGCCTGGGGCCCCATATGCTGCCTGGGGCCTCTGTGCTCTGCCTGGGGCCCCATATGCTGCCTGGGGCCCCTGTGCTCTGCCTGGGGCCCCATATGCTGCCTGGGGCCCCTGTGCTCTGCCTGGGGCCCCTGTGCTCTGCCTGGGGCCCCATGTTCTGCCTGGGGCCCCTGTGCTCTGCCTGGGTCCACTGTGCTCTGCCTGGGGCCCCATATGCTGCCTGGGGCCCCTGTGCTCTGCCTGGGGCCCCATATGCTGCCTGGGGCCCCTGTGCTCCGCCTGAGGCCCCTGTGCTCTGCCTGGGGCCCCATATGCTGCCTGGGGCCCCTGTGCTCTGCCTGGGGCCCCTGTGCTCTGCCTAGGGCCCCATGTTCTGCCTGGGGCCCCTGTGCTCTGCCTGGGGCCACTGTGCTCTGCCTGGGGCCCCATATGCTGCCTGGGGCCCCTGTGCTCTGCCTGGGGCCCCTGTGCTCTGCCTGGGGCCCCATGTACTGCCTGGGGCCCCTGTGCTCTGCCTGGGTCCACTGTGCTCTGCCTGGGGCCCCATATGCTGCCTGGGGCCCCTGTGCTCTGCCTGGGGCCCCATATGCTGCCTGGGGCCCCTGTGCTCCGCCTGAGGCCCCTGTGCTCTGCCTGGGGCCCCATATGCTGCCTGGGGCCCCTGTGCTCTGCCTGGGGCCCCTGTGCTCTGCCTGGGGCCCCATGTTCTGCCTGGGGCCCCTGTGCTCTGCCTGGGGCCACTGTGCTCTGCCTGGGTCCCCATATGCTGCCTGGGGCCCCTGTGCTCTGCCTGGGGCCCCTGTGCTCTGCCTGGGGCCACTGTGCTCTGCCTGGGGCCCCATAGGCTGCCTGGGGCCCCTGTGCTCTGCCTGGGACCACTGTGCTCTGCCTGGGGCCCCATATGCTGTCTGGGGCCCCTGTGCTCTGCCTGGGGCCACTGTGCTCTGCCTGGGGCCCCATATGCTGCCTGGGGCCCCTGTGCTCTGCCTGGGTGTAGGACACTGGTGACGTCACTTATCTCCGGACATTAGCTCCGGACATTAGCTCCGGACAATAGCTCCGGACAATAGCTCCGGACAATAGCTCCGGACAAAGCCACGGAAGTTGGCACAAATTGCAGGAAGTAGTATTCTAGGCAATTATATATTAGATTTCGTCTTCCCATCCTTCTGAAGTCCCTGAGTTCTTGTCAGATTACCGGGATGTATTTGATGAGCCCAAATCCAGTGTCCTACCTCCTCATAGGGATTGCGATTGTGCTATTAATTTGATTCCTGGTAGTAAGTTTCCGAAGGGCCGACTGTTCAATTTATCTGTGCCAGAACACGCTGCAATGCGGAGTTATATAAAGGAGTCCTTGGAGAAAGGGCATATTCGCCCGTCGTCGTCACCGTTGGGGGCAGGGTTCTTTTTTGTGGCCAAGAAGGATGGTTCTCTGAGACCTTGTATAGATTACCGCCTTCTTAATAAAATCACCGTCAAATTTCAGTACCCTTTGCCTCTGCTGTCTGATTTGTTTGCTCGGATTAAGGGGGCTAGCTGGTTCACCAAGATAGATCTTTGAGGGGCGTATAACCTTGTGCGTATTAAACAGGGCGATGAATGGAAAACAGCATTTAATACGCGCGAGGGCCATTTCGAGTACTTGGTGATGCCATTCGGGCTTTCTAATGCTCCATCTGTGTTTCAGTCCTTTATGCATGACATCTTCCGAAAGTACCTGGATAGATTCATGATTGTATATTTGGATGATATTTTAGTCTTTTCGGACGATTGGGAGTCTCATGTGAAGCAGGTCAGAATGGTGTTCCAGGTCCTTCGTGCTCATTCCTTGTTTGTGAAGGGGTCTAAATGTCTCTTTGGAGTTCAGAAGGTTTCATTTTTGGGCTTCATTTTTTCCCCTTCTACTATCGAGATGGACCCTGTTAAAGTTCAGGCCATTTATGATTGGACTCAGCCTACTTCTGTGAAGAGCCTTCAGAAATTTCTGGGCTTTGCTAATTTTTACCGTCGCTTCATCGCTAATTTTTCTAGTGTTGTTAAACCATTGACTGATTTGACCAAGAAAGGTGCTGATGTGGTCAATTGGTCCTCTGCGGCCGTTGAGGCTATTCAGGAGCTGAAGCGTCGTTTTTCTTCTGCCCCTGTGTTGTGTCAGCCAGATGTTTCGCTCCCGTTTCAGGTCGAGGTGGATGCTTCTGAGATTGGAGCAGGGGCTGTTTTGTCTCAAAGAGGTTCTGATGGCTCTGTGATGAAACCATGTGCTTTCTTTTCTAGAAAGTTTTCGCCTGCTGAGCGCAATTATGATGTGGGTAATCGAGAGTTGTTGGCTATGAAGTGGGCGTTTGAGGAGTGGCGACATTGGCTTGAAGGAGCCAAACATCGCGTGGTGGTCTTGACGGATCACAAGAATCTGACTTATCTCGAGTCTGCCAAGCGGTTGAATCCTAGACAGGCTCGATGGTCGCTGTTTTTCTCCCGCTACAATTTTGTGGTTTCGTACCTTCCGGGTTCTAAGAATGTGAAGGCTGATGCCCTTTCAAGGAGTTTTGTGCCTTATTCTCCGGGAGTTCCTGAGCCGGCTGGTATTCTCAAAGAGGGGGTAATTTTGTCTGTCATCTCCCCTGATTTGCGGCGGGTGCTGCAGGAGTTTCAGGCTGATAGACCTGACCGTTGTCCAGCGGAGAAGCTGTTTGTCCCTGATAGATGGACTAGTAGAGTTATCTCTGAGGTTCATTGTTCGGTGTTGGCTGGTCATCCTGGAATCTTTGGTACCCGAGATTTGGTGGCTAGATCCTTTTGGTGGCCTTCCTTGTCACGAGATGTGCGTTCTTTTGTGCAGTCCTGTGGGACTTGTGCTCGGGCTAAGCCCTGCTGTTCTCGTGCCAGTGGGTTGCTTTTGCCCTTGCCGGTCCCGAAAAGGCCCTGGACGCATATTTCCATGGATTTTATTTCGGATCTTCCTGTCTCTCAGAGGATGTCAGTTATCTGGGTGGTTTGTGATCGCTTCTCTAAGATGGTCCATTTGGTACCTTTGCCTAAATTGCCTTCCTCCTCTGATTTGGTTCCATTGTTTTTCCAGCATGTGGTTCGTTTACATGGCATTCCGGAGAACATCGTGTCGGACAGAGGTTCCCAGTTTGCTTCAAGATTTTGGCGGTCCTTTTGTGCTAAGATGGGCATTGATTTGTCTTTTTCTTCAGCTTTCCATCCTCAGACAAATGGCCAAACCGAACAAACCAACCAGACTTTGGAAACATATCTGAGATGCTTTGTTTCTGCTGATCAGGACGATTGGGTGTCCTTCTTGCCTTTTGCTGAGTTCGCCCTTAATAATCGGGCCAGCTTGGCCATTTTGGTTTCGCCTTTTTTCTGTATTTCTGGTTTCCACCCTCGTTTTTCTTCAGGGCAGGTTGAGCCTTCGGACTGTCCTGGTGTGGATTCCGTGGTGGACAGGTTGCAGCAAATTTGGACTCACGTAGTGGACAATTTGACATTGTCCCAGGAGAAGGCTCAACGTTTTGCTAACCGCCGTCGCTGTGTTGGTCCCCGACTTCGTGTTGGGGATTTGGTTTGGTTGTCGTCTCGTTTTGTTCCTATGAAGGTTTCGTCTCCTAAGTTTAAGCCTCGTTTCATTGGTCCTTATCAGATTTCTGAAATTATTAATCCTCTGTCATTTCGTTTGGACCTTCCGGCTTCTTTCGCCATCCATAATGTGTTCCATAGGTCGTTGTTGTGGAGATATGTGGCTCCTATGGTTCCCTCCGTTGATCCTCCTGCCCCGGTGTTGGTTGAGGGGGAGTTGGAGTATGTGGTGGAGAAGATTTTGGATTCTCGTATTTCGAGACGGAAACTTCAGTACCTAGTCAAGTGGAAAGGTTATGGTCAGGAGGATAATTCCTGGGTAGTTGCCTCTGATGTTCATGCTGCCGATCTTGTTCGTGCCTTTCATTTGGCTCGTCCGGAGCGGCCTGGAGGCTCTGGTGAGGGTTCGGTGACCCCTCCTCAAGGGGGGGTACTGTTGTGAATTCTGTTCTCGAGCTCCCTCCTGTGGTTATGAATGGTACTTCGATGAGTTCTGTTCATGGACTCCCTCTGGTGGCTGTGAGTGGAGCTGCTGGTTCTGAGATTCCTTCTCCAGCTGATCTCGTTCAGGCCTTGGCTGGCTGCTCTATTTAACTCCACTCAGATCTTTACTTGATGCCAGCTGTCAATGTCCTAGTACTGGTTCAGTTCTCTTGGATCTTTCAGATGACCTGTCTATTTCAGCAAAAGCTAAGTCCCTGCTAGCTTATTTGTTACCACTGTGTTTTTGTCCAGCTTACTAATGATTTAATCTTGTTAGCTGGAAGCTCTGGGATGCAGAGTGGCACCACCGCGCCGTGAGTCGGTTTCTTTTGCACACTCTGCGTGGTTTTTTGTTAGTTTTTTATGCTGACCGCAAAGATACCTTTTCTATCTTCTGTCTGTTTAGTTAGCCTGGCCTCCTATGCTGAAACCTATTTCATTCCTGTGTTTGTGACTTCTATCTTAACTCACAGTCAATATATGTGGGGGCTGCCTATTTCTTTGGGGAATTTCTCTGAGGCAAGGTAGGCTGTATTTTCTGTCTTTAGGGGTAGTTAGCTCTTAGGCTGTGAAGAGGCGTCTAGGCAGAGTCAGGAACGCTCCACGGCTATTTCTAGTTGTGATAGGATTAGGGGTTGCGGTCAGCAGAGCTCCCACTTCCCAGAGCTCGTCCTGTATTGCTAGTTTGCTCATCTGGTCATTTCTAGTGCTCCTAACCACCAGCCAAACATAACACTCTGTGCTATGATGCTCTGTGCATAAAAGCCATCCTCCCATTATGGGAGGTACCTGGGCAATGTGTTCATTCTATTTTTTGTGGCCTTCTGCTCAGGCCACACTCTGCTGTGCTCTGCTCTGCAAAGTGTAGTTTATTACTTTTGGTTTTCTAATCCCTCTGTCTCCTCAGAATCCTTCGCTGGCAGTTCCCTATTCTGGATCCTTCTGGACTCTCCGGTTTCCACTCCAGGCTGACTAAGCTGCTCCTCACGGAACCATCCAGATATTGCTGCCGGCTGGATCAGCCTTTCCGAAGCTACACAGAGCTTCCAGGATTCTCTTCACTGACAGAGCCTGAATTCCACCGTCTTGTTAATACGGTCTGTACGGGTCATCCCTCTGGTCCGGGTAATGCGGCATTTAGGCCATCTGGTGTTGTGACGGGGTAATCCCTGTATAGGGGTACACCTTGCCCGGTGCTCCACTACGTAGTTCAGTGTCGTGGTCCAGAGGGTTCTTCTCTCAGGCACCTCTTTCTGTTTGTTTAAGCTTCATTTAAATAAATACCTTTGCTTTTTTGGAAGCACATTCTCCTGTCTCTTGTGTACCAGGTATACAGCTACCACTGCTCCATTAGTGGTCTAGTGAGTCCACTATATTTCCCCATGCCCTGTGGGCGTAACACCTCCAAGAGGCTCCAAGAAGAAAGTAGTCGACTTCTAGCACTTTCAACAAACAGAGGTAAAAAGAGCTATCACCAGCGCCTTGCTGGGGTGACTAAAGGTATTTAAACATCCAGCAAGGGTGTGTTAATCAGCAGCAGACAATGGAGATCACCACTAGGTCCTTGAGGGAGAAGGCTATCACTCCACAGCAGAGATGCAAGATCTAGAATGCACCTGCAGAGCCAAGCGCAATGACCTTCTACAGCCGGATCAGAGTGGCATGCGTTACCATATTTTATCTTAGATTTTTTGTTTGTCCCTCCATTATATATATATATATAGATATGTATATATATATATATATATATATATATATATATAATCGAGTATAAACCAACCCGAGTATAAGCCGAGACCCATAATTTTGCCGCAAAAAACTGGGAAAATGTAATGACTCGTGTATAGTGTTGAGCGATACCGTCCGATACTTGAAAGTATCGGTATCGGAAAGTATCGGCCGATACCGGCAAAGTATCGGATCTAATCCGATACCGATACCCGATACCAATACAAGTCAATGGGACTCAAGTATCGGACGGTATTCCTGATGGTTCTCAGGGTCTGAAGGAGAGGAAACTCTCCTTCAGGCCCTGGGAACCATATAAATGTGTAAAAGAAAGAATTAAAATAAAAAATATCGCTATACTCACCTGTCCGACGCAGCCGGGACTTCAGCGAGGGAACCGGCAGCGTTGTTTGTTTAAAATTCGCGCTATTACTTGGTTACGTGAATTCCCGGCTTGTGATTGGTCAGGTCGGCCATGTTGCCGGGACGCGGACCAATCACAGCAAGCCGTGACGAAATTACGTCACGGCTTGCTGTGATTGGTCCGCGTCCCGGCAATATGGCCGCCCTGACCAATCACAAGCCGTGACGTCACGGGAGGCTGGACACGCGCTCATTTTAAAATGGGCGCGTGTCCAGCCTCCCGTGACGTCACGGCTTGTGATTGGTTGCGCCGCGGTCAACCAATCACAAGCCGGGAGGCTGGACGCGCTCATTTTAAAATGGGCGCGTGTCCAGCCTCCCGTGACGTCACGGCTTGTGATTGGTCAGGGCGGCCATATTGCCGGGACGCGGACCAATCACAGCAAGCCGTGACGTAATTTCGTCACGGCTTGCTGTGATTGGTCCGCGTCCCGGCAACATGGCCGACCTGACCAATCACAAGCCGGGAATTCACGTAACCAAGTAATAGCGCGAATTTTAAACAAACAACGCTGCCGGTTCCCTCGCTGAAGTCCCGGCTGCGTCGGAGAGGTGAGGATAGCGATATTTTTTATTTTAATTCTCTCTTTTACAGATTTTAACATTAATGTTGTTGCGATACCCGATATCCGATACCACAAGAGTATCGGAATCCCGGTATCGGAATTCCGATACAGCAAGTATCGGCCGATACCCGATACTTGCAGCATCGGAATGCTCAACACTACTCGTGTATAAGCCTAGGGTGGAAAATTTAGCAGCTACCGGTAAATGTCAAAAATAAAAATAGATACCAATAAAAGTAAAATGAATTGAGACATCAGTAGGTTAAGTGTTTTTGAATATCCATATTGAATCAGGAGCCCCATATAATGCTCCATACAGTTCATGATGGGCCCCATAAGATGCTCCATACAAAATACACCCCATATAATGCTCCATAAAGTTTATGATGGGCCCCATAAGGTGCTCCATTTTTTTTTATGTGACCCATATAATGCTGCACAAAGGTTAATAATGGCCCCATAAGATGCTCCATAGAATATTATGCCCCATATAATGAGGCACAAATGCTGATTATGGCCCCATAAGATGCTCCATAGAGACATTTGCCCCATATAATGCTCCACAAATGCTGATTATGGCCCCATAAGATGCTCCATACAGACATTTGCCCCATATAATGCTGCACAAATGCTGATTATGGCCCCATAAGATGCTCCATAGACACATTTGCCCCATATAATGCTCCACAAATGCTGATTATGGCCCCATAAGATGCTCCATAGACTATTATGCCCCATATGCCATTGCTGCGATAAAAAAAAAAAAAATGACATACTCACCTCTCGTCGCTCAGGCCCCCGGCACTTGCTATAGTCACCTTTCCCTGTTCCACCGCCGGGCGCCGCTGTGTCTTCCCCGTCCTCCGCACTGACGCTCAGGCAGAGGGCGCGCACTAACCACGTCATCGCGAATATCTCGCCCGGCGGTGGAATGAGGAGAGGTGAATATCTCGGTGCTCCCCCTCCCCATTATACTCACCTGCTCCTGGCACAGTCCCTGGCAGCTTCTCTGATGGACTCTCCGGGTGCGGCAGCTCTTCCAGCTTTGAGCTGTCACTGGTACGGCTCATTACAGTAATGAATATGCGGCTCCACCCCTATGGGAGTCTATATTCATTACTGTAATGAGCGGTACCATGTGACCACTCAAAGCTGGAAGAGCTGCCACGCCCGGAGACCATCGGAGATGCAGGGACTGCGCCAGGAGCAGGTGAGTATGTCACAGCAGCCGCTCCCCCTCCCCCGCCAACCCCCCAGGGACAATAACTCGAGAATAAGCCGAGAGGGGCACTTTCAGCCTAAAAAAATGGGCTGAAAATCTGAGCTTATACTCGAGTATATATAAATATTGTAGTGCAGCGGTGTCCACACTATGCAGGGATGAGGTAGTGATCCAGGAAAAGTTCAAAGTAAAGTCTCTTTTAATAAGCAGCGTACTCACAAAAAAAGTAAATCAGCCGGGAAACAAATACAGTCCGTGACATTACCATGGGCGACTGCACCACCGTGTACGCTGATGGTACACGGTTCTGTGTTTGGCTCACATGGTTGAGCTCTGCAGAGCCTACTGCTCTGCCTGCATGCAAGACTAAAACTGACACACCTAAATCCTGCCTGCAGGGTATTTCTCTCAAACTGGAATCTGTGGCCATAGGCCACTTGCAAGACCTGACCTGGAGGGAGCAAATGGCCCCAATACCATCCCGTAGTTCGCTACAAAAATAAAAGCCCATGCCAGGTTTTCTTAAATCTGCCTTGTACAAATAGTGTTCCCAAGACCAAACTTTTATTTTGCACTGCAATCACAGCTACAGTGGGGGAAATAAGTATTTGATCCGTTGCTGATTTTGTAAGTTTTCCCACTGACAAATACATGAACAGTCTATAAATATAAGGGTAGGATAATTTTAATATTAAGAGATAGAATATCAAAAATAAAATCCAAAAAATCACATTGTATAAATTATATAAATTTATTTGCAAACTTGCATGAGTTTCTATCATTGAACTCGCAAGTGTGATCCCGGCCTTATAGTATGCTTCACTGATTCACTTCACTGATAAAGATGTTGGGGGTAGAATTATAATTCTATATAACACGTCGATCATATAAAGGTTTGAATAGATCTTTTGTTCATACGCAGTATAAATGCACATGGTCTTAGAATAATACTAATAGTGATGGCCCATGCAACAGTTAGTGTTACGTTATCCTATATTAGATTCTTATCTAGGGATTTAAGCATCTGCTAGATTTCATCATTGCTTTGACCCTGTGCCTTAGTTATTAGAGATGTGAAAACATTTGCTTTGACAGTACAATCTCACAGCTGTACAATAAATAATTGTTTCTATAAACATACAAGGATCACAAATTAAATAGCTAGTACTCCCGTTAAATGCTGTAATCCAATGTATCATCACAGGTCATAAATTAATGGTCACAACGCAGAGCACAGCAACAGTACAAGCAAAATATAATTTCTCTGTAATATATGTAAATTTCATGTACATGAATAATAATGAGGATTAAAGCAATAAAAGCTGATTGTATATGTTCTTTGCTTCTTGAAGGGCTAAAAGGTATGGCAGTTCCTATCATAACCAATTTGTGCAGACAAGTAAGAGTTAAAGGATTGCCGGAAGATATAAAACAATATGGTGGCTGTATGATTTACATTAATCTGTTGGAAGATTTAAAATTCATCCCATGGAATCGATTTACAAGTTGGAGTTACTCCAAATGCTGGTAGGTCAGGTGGATAAGTGCTCTAACTGGCTTACCACATTCAATGGCAAAGCTAATTTACTAGTTCTTCTAACGTGAAAACACTTACAAACCTATGATTCATTAATATCTATAAAATATCATGGCGCTCATGCAATAAAACAATAGTGCTGAACACAAATAAAGCAAGACTGAATGTTGGGTTACATGAAATATAATGGATGTCCTGCTGTAAATTGGAAATGTAATGCTACATGTCACATTCTTTTAGAAGAATCATTGAACTCTAAGGTCACTTGTAATATTTGATAAAAAAAATATAGTAGTTGGTAGTAGTATGCAAAATAGCAACTGCAGAACCCCTTCAGGAGGCAGCTTCAGGGCGCTCACTGTTTGTTGAATACCCCATTCCCCATCATCTCTTTTTAAAGAAAATTTGACAGGGTGCTCAACTGACTACAGCAGTTGTGACTTCTCTTAATGCCAGCAATCAAGTGTTATCTCTGGTAATGCCTGAGCAATGAACCTTCCTTGTGATATCCATGAAAAAATCTCTTTATGTGGTTTGGTTTCCATGAAGCAAGTCCTCTAGGTGCTAACTGATCAGCGATGGGATATCTTGGTAAGTGTTCAAAAAAAGGGCTAGTATAGCCTTCTCTTGGGATTTCCATTGCTAAAACTTTCATGTGCCCTCTACATAGACTATGACCTAGATTCATCAAAATGTTTATGCCAGAATTCTGGAGTAAAATACTTTGAAATATTACAAAATTATGATAAATTTACTAGTGATGAGTGAGTGTACTCGTTGCTCGGGTTTTCCCGAGCACGCTCGGGTGACCTCCGTGTATTTGTTAGTGTTCAGAGATTTAGTTTTCATCACAACAGCTGAATGATTTACAGCTATTAGCCAGGCTGAGTACATGTGGGAGTTGCCTGATTGCTAGGTAATCCCCACATGCAATCGAGCTGCCTTATAGCTGTAAATAATGCTGCTGAGGTGATGAAAACTTAATCTCTGAGCAGTCATAAATACTCAGAGATCACCCGAGCGTGCTCGGGAAAACCCAAGCAACGAGTACACTCGCTCATCACTAAAAGTTACCCAAGAAAAATTCAACTTTTGCTGTGTTCATGTCACTTTCAGCCAGCTCTACCAAAGTGGGCACAGCTGGGGAGGAGGAGGACAGGGCATGGCAACACCCATCTGACAAATTAATGATAAGTAGAGGTGTTCTTTAATTAATTCTGCACATCTTATTCTTGCATGCCCCTCATTAAGACTGGCATGCAAAATGCCAGTTTTAATGAATTGGAGCCTATTAATGCAAAAGTATTGGGGCATCTACACAGTACACCTACAGAAGGTTTTATGACATCTCATTCTAAGTCCATGGGGATTAATATGGAGTTTGTCTCTAATTTTCAGCTAAAATGACTTCCACTTGTCTTTCTATGAGATTTTGAATTGCAGCTATCAGTGATATTAGTTTATTTATGACTGTCCTTTGGGAATGCCACTCGTGCATTTTCACTGCTTATCCCTCACTGTGAATTCACAAAGCCCATATAGTTTGCAGTCTCTATCCATTAGGACTATATCTTTGGCTACTGTTCTTGCTGTCCTCTTCTCACTGTCCCTATGGATGACATTTCAGTTGAACAGGAACACCCCCTTATTGTTGTTCCTCCCTTTATAAAATACCTCTTTTGTATTGGGATGTAATTTTTTTTATCATGTATTTCAAATAAACCTTATATTTTACTCAATTTGGCTGGTTTATGGTTACTCCATTTTGTCTTTCTGTTAAATGCACAAGATGGTGCAAATTCCAAAGTCTCACCCTTCTTCCGGTTCATTGGAATTAAAGTCATATTAGAGAAGCTGTCACTTTGGGACTTTCAGGACCAACTATCCCTATCAAAGGCACCCCGCTATTAGCGGGCACCAACAGAGAGAAGGTAATGACAGCCCACTGAGGTATGAGGCCAGGTGACCTGATTGTCCCAACCCAGCTTCTCTGAACATCTCCATGGGGCCAATTGACCTTAGTGTCCCAACCTGGCTTCTCTTTCTAAGAGGGTTGAACAATTGGCTAATTTTCCCATATAGGGACTGATCTTCCCAAATAGGGAGTCAGAACTTTATTCCCAAATAGGGAGTTACCTTCCCAAACGGAGTCTGAATTTTATTGTAATTGTTTTGTGTGTGATGGTGTAATTGTTCACATAATTTTATTGAGGCTATAGGCCTCTTTTTAGGAACTAACTAGTAAAGGTTAAGTTTTAAAACCACATTTAATTTGCTAATATTTCTGATTTCTCTGTGGTAAAATTGGTGAAGGGAGATTTTGTTTATGATTTCTCTCGCTATATACTTACAATATTGGATTTATTGTATGGCAGGTTTTTTGTCAACAGATTTGAGTACAGATCAGTGGTTGGTAGAGGGGAAAGAGTTTTGTTCTGAAAAAACATTTAGTCAGAAAAAATATATGCCCACCTATAATGTAGCATTTAAAGAACTCACCAAGGTATATAAGAATAAGATTTCTTCTTGGTGGGAAGTCCAAAGTTTGGACAATTTTATAAAGGCCGGTATTGTACCTAGAGGATTGAGAACTACATTAAATCCAGGTACTAGACAAAGGAATCCAGGTTTCATCTCAAGATGGGAAAAGGAAGCAACTAATAGCTCTTTACGTTTAATGACTCTCCTCCTAGAGAAAGGAAGGCAGATATTAGCTCTCTTGAATGTTAAATTAAAAGAACAGATAGAAATCACCAACAAATTTTCAACAAAAGCTGATTTTGGAAGAAAGGAGAGTAAATTACAGGGGAATATTGAGCGATTCCAATATCACCTAAGGAGAGGAAATATAAACAGTACCTTTGAGATTTACAAGACTTTAAGGAGAACAAAGCATACCTCTTTCTGAACAACAAAACATTATCTGTTGACCAAGAAACGGATAAATCATCAACAGATACTGATTTTCCTAACTCTGAGTCACAATCTAAATCTGAAAGAGGAAGAAATAGAGGAAGGGGAAAAAGAATCAAGATTTAAATAGGGGGTAGGCACTTTATGGGACAGGATTCCCATTTTTTTAGATCTAAGTTACCTCCTAAGGAACAGAATGAGTCGAGGGACAAATCAATACCTGAATTAGATAAACCAAGTAATTAACCTTTCCTCTAGATCTCTGAGTAGGAGTAAAATTAAGGTACTGAGTAAGAGGTTATCCTTTATCCCATCTTCGGATCCAAACATTTTTGAGACTGCAAAAGATCTACACCTTTTTGATAGGAAGTTAAAGTGGCGGAAATTCTTCCTTAGGCTGGTTTCACATTTGCGGACGAGGGCTTTGTGGAGGGCTGCGCAGTTCCTCTGTGAAGCCCTGCCCACTGCCGTGCCTCTTCCTTCAGCTCCACCTACGTCGGCATGCGTCCTGCATACCATATCTTTAACATTGGGTACGCAGGCCATGCGAATGTATGTAAGATGCCTCCGCATGCTTCATTTTGATGCTGCTCCGACCGCAACACAATGCAACAGGTGTTCGACGCAGGTCGGTGCAGCGTCACAACGATGCATGCAGAGGCATCCACATACATCCACATAGCCTGCATACCCAATGTTAAAGATAGGGTATGCAGGATGCATGCTGACATAGGTGGAGCTGAAGGAAGAGACGCGGCAGTGTGCGGGGCTTCACGGAGGAACTACGCAGCCCTCTGCAAAGCCCTCATCCGCAAATGTGAAACCAGTGTTAAACAGGATAAAAAAATTAGTGAGACATTGGACATTCCTGTGGACTTACTCCCGGATGTCAGACTACTTGACAGTGTCGGCAATCCGGGGGGCGATATCCACAGGTCTGGGCCCTTTTACAACTCTTAAAAAAAAAGAGTACAAAAATGCCACCAAACCAGGGGCTCAGATGTGCCGGGATATTCTCCAAGACAGGGATGGTTATGCAATTCTTCGGGACAGTCCTATGAAAGTTTTTCATGAACAACTCAAATTCTTACTGGAAGATGGTCTGAAAGCAAATGTTATGGACAAAAACCAGTTTGAATTTATGCTACAACAGAATCCAGTACTGGCTACGTTTTATGGTTTACCAAAAATATATAAGGGTACTAACCCTCTAAGAGGTAGGCCAATAGTCTCTGGGTTAGGCTGTCTTTGTCAGAGTTTGGGGATCTATATTGACCAAGTTTTATGTCCCTTTGTGTATGCATTACAATCATATACTTTTTGTCAGCTAGAGTATCCAATGCCGGACACATAATGATTTTCTTTTGAAAGCCCTGAATTTTGGTCTTACCTAAAATTTCTTCACCTTTGATAGTAAGTACTTCCACCAGCTCAGGGGCACTGCAATGGGGAGCCTGTTATGGACCTTGTGGTTAGGAGCACCTGGAATGACCTGATGAGTAAACTCAAAAAACTGAACTAGCTCTGGGAAGTGGGAACTCTGCTGACCGCAAACTCTACTTCTATCGCACACACTAGAAATAGCCGTGGAGCGTACCTAACTCTCCCTAGACGCCTCTTCACAGCCTAAGAGCTAACTACCCCTAAAGATAGAAATAGAAGCCTAAGCTTGCCTCAGAGAAATTCCCCAAAGGTAAAGGCAGCCCCCCACATATATTGACTGTGAGTTAAGAGGAAAATCACAAACACAGGAATGAAACAGGTTTTAGCATAGGAGGCCAGACTTACTAAATAGTCAGAGGATAGAAAAGAATAATATGCGGTCAGCATAAAAAAACTACAAAACCACGCAGAGTATGCAAAAAGACCCCCGCACCGACTCACGGTGTGGAGGTGCAACACTGCACCCCAGAGCTTCCAGCTAGCAAGGAAACATCATGATAGCGAGCTGGACTAGAATTTAGCAGTGCTAAGAAATATATTCAGGCAGCAGTAACATCAAATGAACTAGCAGGGACTTAGCTTCTGCTGGAGTAGACAGGTCCTCAGAGAAGTCCAAGAGAGATCTGAACCAATTCTGATACATTGACAGCTGGCATCAGGTAACGATCTGAGTGGAATTAAATAGGGAAGCCAGCATAGCAACATAATGAGAGCAGCTGATAAAGTCAACCTAGTGACCAGCAGTTCCGCTCGAAGCCACCAGAGGGAGCCCAAGAGCAGAACTAACCAAAGTACCATTCATGACCACAGGAGGGAGTCCGAGAACGGAATTCACAACAGTACCCCCCCCTTGAGGAGGGGTCACCGAACCCTCACCAGGCCGATCAGGACGAGCCAAATGAAAGGCACGAACTAAATCGGCAGCATGGACATCGGAGGCAACAACCCAGGAATTATCCTCCTGACCATAGCCCTTCCACTTAACCAGGTACTGAAGCTTCCATCTCGAAATACGAGAATCCAAAATCTTTTCCACCACATACTCCAACTCCCCCTCAACCAACACCGGAGCAGGAGGCTCAATGGAGGGAACCATAGGCGCCACGTACCTCCGCAACAACGACCTATGGAACACATTATGGATGGCAAAAGAAGCCGGAAGGACCAAACAAAATGACACAGGGTTGAGAATTTCAGAAATCTTATAAGGACCAATGAAACGAGGCTTAAACTTAGGAGAAGAAACCTTCATAGGAACATAACGAGAAGACAACCAAACCAAATCCCCAACACGAAGTCGGGGACCAACACAACGACGGCGGTTAGCGAAACGTTGAGCCTTCTCCTGGGACAACGTCAGATTGTCCACTACGTGAGTACAAATTTGCTGCAACCTGTCCACCACAGAATCCACACCAGGACAGTCAGAAGGCTCAACCTGCCCCGAAGAAAAACGAGGATGAAAACCAGAATTGCAAAAAAAAGGCGAAACCAAAGTAGCCGAACTAGCCCGATTATTAAGGGCGAACTCAGCCAATGGCAAGAAAGTCACCCAATCATCCTGATCAGCAGAAACAAAGCATCTCAGATAGGTTTCCAAAGTCTGGTTGGTTCGTTCGGTTTGGCCATTTGTTTGAGGATGGAAAGCCGAAGAAAAAGACAAATCAATGCCCATCTTAGCACAAAAGGACCGCCAAAGCTTAGAGACAAACTGGGAACCTCTGTCCGACACAATGTTCTCCGGAATGCCATGCAATTGAACCACATGTTGAAAAAATAATGGCACCAAATCGGAGGAAGAAGGTAATTTAGGCAAGGGTACCAAATGGACCATCTTAGAAAAGCGATCACAAACCACCCAGATGACAGACATCCTTTGAGAGATAGGAAGATCTGAAATAAAATCCATTGAAACATGCGTCCAAGGCCTTTTCGGGACTGTCAAGGGCAAAAGCAACCCACTGGCACGAGAACAGCAGGGCTTAGCCCGAGCACAAGTCCCACAGGACTGCACAAAAGAATGCACATCCCGTGACAAGGAAAGCCACCAAAAGGACCTAGCCACCAAATCTCTGGTAACAAAAATCCCAGGATGACCAGCCAACACTGAGCAATGAACCTCAGAAATAACTCTGCTAGTCCATCTATCAGGGACGAACAATTTCTCCGCTGGACAACGGTCAGGTCTATCAGCCTGAAACTCCTGCAGCGCCCGCCGCAAATCAGGGGAGATGGCAGACAGAATTACCCCCTCTTTGAGAATACCAGCCGGCTCAGGGTCTCCCAGAGAATCAGGCACAAAACTCCTAGAAAGGGCATCCGCCTTCACATTCTTAGAACCTGGAAGGTATGAGACCACAAAATCGAAGCGGGAGAAAAACAGCGACCATTGAGCTTGTCTAGGATTCAACTGCTTGGCAGACTCGAGATAAGTCAGATTTTTGTGATCCGTCAAGACCACCACGTGGTGCTTGGCTCCCTCAAGCCAATGTCGCCACTCCTCGAATGCCCACTTCATAGCCAGCAGCTCCCGATTGCCAACATCATAATTACGTTCAGCAGGCGAAAACTTTCTAGAAAAGAAGGCACATGGCTTCATCACAGAGCCATCAGAACTTCTTTGAGACAAAACAGCCCCTGCTCCAATCTCAGAAGCATCAACCTCGACCTGAAAAGGGAGCGAAACATCTGGCTGACGCAACACAGGGGCCGAAGAAAAACGACGTTTCAGCTCCTGAAAAGCCTCAACGGCCGCAGAGGACCAATTCACCACATCAGCACCTTTCTTTGTCAAATCAGTCAAAGGTTTAACCACACTAGAAAAATTAGCGATGAAGCGACGGTAAAAATTAGCAAAGCCCAGGAATTTCTGGAGGCTCTTCACAGATGTAGGTTGAGTCCAATCATAAATGGCCTGAACTTTAACAGGTTCCATCTCGATAGTAGAAGGGGAAAAAATGAAGCCCAAAAAGGAAACCTTCTGAACTCCGAAGAGACATTTAGACCCTTCACAAACAAGGAATTAGCACGAAGGACCTGGAATACCATTCTGACTTGTTTCACATGAGACTCCCAATCATCCAAAAAGACCAAAATATCATCCAAATATACAATCATGAATCTATCCAGATACTTTCGGAAGATGTCATGCATAAAGGACTGAAACACAGATGGAGCATTTGAAAGCCCGAATGGCATTACCAGGTACTCAAAATGGCCCTCGGGCGTATTAAATGCTGTTTTCCATTCATCGCCCTGTGTAATACGCACAAGGTTATACGCCCCTTGAAGATCTATCTTGGTGAACCAACTAGCCCCCTTAATCCGAGCAAACAAATCAGACAGCAGAGGCAAAGGGTACTGAAATTTGACCGTGATTTTATTGAGAAGGCGGTAATCTATACAGGGTCTCAGAGAACCATCCTTCTTGGCCACAAAAAAGAACCCTGCTCCCAACGGTGATGAAGACGGGCGAATATGCCCTTTCTCCAAGGACTCCTTCACATAAGTCCGCATAGCGGCGTGCTCTGGCACGGATAAATTGAAAAGTCGGCCCTTAGGAAACTTACTACCAGGAATCAAATTAATAGCACAATCACAATCCCTATGAGGGGGTAGGACACTGGATTTGGGCTCATCAAATACATCCTGGTAATCCGACAGAAACTCAGGGACTTCAGAAGGAGTGGAAGCAGAAATTGACACCAATGGAACATCGCCATGTACCCCTTGACAACCCCAACTAGACACAGACATTGATTTCCAATCCAATACTGGATTATGAACCTGTAGCCATGGCAAACCCAACACGACCACATCATGCAAATTATGCAACACCAAAAAGCGAACATCTTCCCGATGTGCAGGAGCCATGCACATGGCCAACTGAGTCCAGTACTGAGGTTTATTCTTGGCCAACGGTCGTGGCATCAATTCCCCTTAATGGAATAGGATACTGCAAAGGCTCCAAGAAAAAACCACAGCGCCTGGCAAACTCCAAGTCCATCAAATTCAGGGCAGCACCTGAATCCACAAATGCCATAACCGAGTAGGATGACAAAGAGCAAATCAGAGTAACAGACAAAAGAAATTTAGGCTGTACAGTACCAATGGTGACAGACCTAGCGAACCGCTTAGTGCGCTTAGGACAATCAGAGATAGCATGAGTGGGGTCACCACAGTAAAAACACAGCCTATTCTGACGTCTGTGTTCTTGCCGTTCAGTTCTGGTCAAAGTTCTATCACATTGCATAAGCTCAGGCCTCTGCTCAGAGGACCCCGCCAAACTGTGCACAATTTTGCGCTCGCGCAAATGCCGATCAATTTGGATGGCCAAGGACATTGACTCATTCAGACCAGCAGGCGTGGGGAATCCCACCATAACATCCTTAAGGGCTTCAGAAAGACCCTTTCTAAAAATTGCTGCCAGGGCACACTTATTCCATTGAGTAAGCACAGACCACTTTCTAAACTTCTGACAATATATCTCCGCTTCATCCTGACCCTGACACAAAGCTAGCAAAATTTTCTCTGCCTGATCCACTGAATTCGGTTCGTCATAAAGCAATCCAAGCGCCAGAAAAAACGCATCTACATTAAGCAATGCAGGATCTCCTGGCGCAAGGGAGAATGCCCAGTCTTGAGGGTCACCCCGCAACAAAGAAATAATAATTTTTACTTGCTGAATGGGGTCACCAGAGGAGCGGGGTTTCAAAGCAAGAAACAGTTTACAATTATTTTTGAAATTCAGGAACTTAGATCTATCCCCAGAAAACAAATCAGGAATTGGAATTCTAGGCTCTAACATCGGATTCTGAACTACATAATCTTGAATGCTTTGTACCCTTGCAGTGAGATGATCCACACAAGAGGACAGACCTTGAATATCCATATCTACACCTGTGTCCTGAACCACCCAGGGGTTAAGGGGAAAAGAGAGACAAAACACACTGCAAAGAAAAAAAAATGGGTTCAGAACTTCTCTTATCCCTCTTTTGAGATGCATTAACACTTTACTGGCCAGCTGTACTGTTATGGACCTGGTGGTTAGGAGCACCTGGAATGACCTGATGAGTAAACTCAAAAAACGGAACTAGCTCTGGGAAGTGGGAACTCTGCTGACCGCAAACTCTACTCCTATCGCACACACTAGAAATAGCCGTGGAGCGTACCTAACTCTCCCTAGATGCCTCTTCACAGCCTAAGAACTAACTACCCCTAAAGATAGAAATAGAAGCCTAAGCTTGCCTCAGAGAAATTCCCCAAAGGTAAAGGCAGCCCCCCACATATATTGACTGTGAGTTAAGAGGAAAATCACAAACACAGGGATGAAACAGGTTTTAGCATAGGAGGCCAGACTTACTAAATAGTCAGAAGATAGAAAAGAATACTATGCGGTCAGCATAAAAAAACTACAAAACCACGCAGAGTATGCAAAAAGACCCCCGCACCGACTCACGGTGTGGAGGTGCAACACTGCACCCCAGAGCTTCCAGCTAGCAAGGAAACATCATGATAGCGAGCTGGACTAGAATTTAGCAGTGCTAAGAAATATATTCAGGCAGCAGTAACATCAAATGAACTAGCAGGGACTTAGCTTCTGCTGGAGTAGACAGGTCCTCAGAGAAGTCCAAGAGAGATCTGAACCAATTCTGATACATTGACAGCTGGCATCAGGTAACGATCTGAGTGGAGTTAAATAGGGAAGCCAGCATAGCAACATAACGAGAGCAGCTGATAAAGTCAACCTAGTGACCAGCAGTTCCGCTCGAAGCCACCAGAGGGAGCCCAAGAGCAGAACTAACCAAAGTACCATTCATGACCACAGGAGGGAGTCCGAGAACGGAATTCACAACAGGAGCCCTTGTGCGCCTACATATGCAAATTTGCTACTGGGCTGGTGGGAGCAAACAATGATCTTTGGTGAGAAAGGCCCCCAAAATTGGGATAAGGTGGATATGTAGGTCCGATATCTGGATGATATCTTTGTAATTTGGAGAGGTACCCTGGAAGAGTTTTGCTCATTTGTGGAGGAGATCAATGATAATCCTATTGGTCTCACCTTCACGAAGGAGATGGATTCTACATGCCTCCCTTTTCTGGATGTTATGATTAAAAAAACTGAAAATGGTACTTTGGAGATGTGTGCATATAGAAAACCTACCTCAACAAATTCATTACTCCATTTAGATAGTAGTCATCTGGCCCCATTGAGAAGGGGGATTCCAAGGGACCAATATCTGCGGATTCGCAGGAACTGTTCCAAAAAAGAGACCTTTAAAGAACAGGCAGATGATTTGGAGAGGAGGTTTTTGGAAAGGAGTTACCCTAGGAGGGTTCTACAAAAAGCTTATAATAACAGTAGAACAAGAAACAGAAGTGACCTATTAAATCCCCAAAAAGAAAAACCTGGAGACCAAGATGTAGTGAGGTTTATAACAACCTTTAATAACGGTACTGATAAAATTAAAAGAATTTTTGAAAAATACTGGTCCATCTTGGAAATGGATGAGGTGAAACCATTTTTGGGAGGATACCCACATATTACACACAGAAGAGGTCGTTCATTACAGGATAAAATGGTACATAGCCACTTCCTAATGCCAAGATCAGAAACATGGTTGAGAGCTGATGTAAAGAGTTGTTATAGTTGTGGAAACTGTGTGGCATGTTCATTTATCCAGAAATGCAAGATGTTTGGGGGTACTAATGTTGACCCTCAAATTCAGTGATCGCAATCCGAAACGAACAGTGAAATATTTTCGCTCATCTCTAATAAAAGCACAATAACCTGCAGGAGCTGATATAATAGGTAAACAGCAGCCATTCAACAGTTCACAAACATTAATTCAAGAGTCAACATTCCTACTTATATGAAGAATAGTCTATGTCTCTTGGCCTACTGAAAATATACATCTGGCAAAATTAAGATTAAATGCTGTGTCGTCATACAGAGATTGGCTGTTTTTCACTGAGTTTTAAGCCTTCTACACTGCTGTTTCTATTTTAGTTAATGACTGTATTTCAGCCTACATTCATATTCACACTTGCCTTAACATTTTGCACAGTGTGTGTATATTCATGTGTTAATACAGCCAGGTGTGTGGTTGAAGTAACCATTCATTCTTGGTTGTCATTATTTGGTTGTCTTCTCTTGCATGCTATACTAATTTCATATGACATTATATTACTACAGGCTAGGTAAGAAGGATTTGCATTCAACGTTTCCAAATGGTTCTTGTATTTTTTCCTTACATAATGTGTGATTATTATCTAATATCAGCCAGCAGGTAGCTTCAGGCAACTATTGATTAATCTGATCAAGGCTCTCTGGGTGCACGTCCATCCATCGTATAAGTGTTTCTTAGGCTCTATTAACATTGCAGTGCAAGTTTGGTTGGTTACAAAAATATCCAAAAATCTCCACACCAAGTTTATCGCCTTGACAAAATGAGCTGGATGCCATAGTCTGCCATTGACTTCCATTGTCAAATTACAAAGTCAATTACTCTTTTTAAAACAGCCTAAAAAAAGTTATAAAATGTATTGTAATCTAGCACTGTAAATGTAATAAAAAAGATCTTTAGTAACCCCTTCGCCGCAGCATAGATTTTCTAATCTTAGTTTTAATTTTTTTATCCCCTTTTCCAAGAGCCATACCTTTTCATTTTTCCATCCATTTGACTGCATGAGGGCTTGTTTTTTGTTGGACGAATTGTACTTTTGAATGACTGACACCATTGATTTTACCATATAGCTTACTATAAAACGGGAAAAAACTGTAAGTGCAGTGAAATTGCAAAAAAAGTGCAATTTCACAATAGTATTTTGGATTTTTTATTTACCATGTTCACTAAATGGTAAAACTGACCTGCCAATATGATTCTTCAGGTCATTACCAGTGTGCAGATATAAAGCATGTTGAAGGTTAGATGAATGCAGCACGTTATCAGCAAATACTGGAGGCAAATTTGCACTCGTCAGCCCGGAAGCTGCGCACGGAACGTACTTGAACGTTCCAACATGACAACGATCCAAAACACAAGGCCAAGTCGACCTGTTATTGGCTACAGCAGAACAAAGTGAAGGATTTGGAGTGGCCATCTCAGTCTCCTGACTTCAGTATCATTGAGCAACTCTGGGGAGATCTCAAGGGCACAGTTCATGCTAGACAGACCAGGAATTTTTCAGGAACTGGAGGCTTTTTGCCAAGAAGAGTGGGCACCTTTATCATCCGAGAAAATAAAGAACATCATCCACAAATATCACAAAAGAATTCAAGCTGTTATTGATGTTAGAGGGGGCAATACGTGGTATTTAGAAATGGGGTATATGAACTTTTGATCAGGGTCATTTGGATATTTTGGGTTGTCATTATGATTCTAAAAAGAAAACACAGTAGTTTGACAAAAAATGGCTTCACCCAACCACTAAGCAGGAGTGAGAAAAAGTTTTGGTGTTATCATTCATATTCTCTGAAAAAGGCCAAGAAAGCAAAAATTCTGCCGGGGTATATAAACTTTTGAGCACAACTGTATGTAACTAGCTTTCTTTATATTTACCCCATTTTAAGATTTTCTAAGGAGCAGATTTTTTTTTCATTATGCCCCGATAGCATATAATTTGCCAGGTCAGTGCTCTATGACTGGTGGACAGAAGGTCTACAAATCTCTTAATTTCCAGGATCCCCAATGCAGCTTGTGATTGGCTGGGCTGGCACAACATCATGTATGTGTAACGTAATGATGACATTGTGAAAGCCCGGCTAATCAAATGCCATGCCATAGATACTGGAACTACAAGATTCACAGAGCTTCTATCCGCCGCCAGGGAATTCTGACTTGGCTGATAGATGGGAGTCCCTCTAATCGATCCATCCAAATCTATAGTTGAGCAACTTGGACTTGTTCTTATGTCAGAGTTTTGACTTTGTGATTGCAACTCTTACATAAAGACCACTTCTGACCAGACTTCTCCGAACAGTAAATGCATGTAGCTAGGTCCTGGTTGCTGCAAGTTCTGATCTGATTTCACTGCTATACATTTTCCAATGGTGAGTCTATCATTTGCCGTACTAAGTTTCCTTGGCTGACCACTGTTTCTATGGCCCTCAATGTTGTCCATTTCTTTATTCTTCTGCAAAAGATCTTGAACAACACATCTTGAAACCCTAGTCTGCTTTGAAATCTTTGCCTGGGAGAGACCTTGCTCATGCAATGTAACTACCTTGTGTCTTGTTTTTCAGTCTTGCATTGCTGTATGACCTGTGACATGAAACTGTCTACCACAAGCTCAACTTTGTAGCAGAGCTTGGCTGCTAATCATTCCAGTTTTAAGCATTTTACACAACTGTTTCTGTTAATGAATTGTTTCAACCTACATATGAAAATGATGGTCATTATCACATATTTGGTATAAGTGGATACTTAGAAACTTGACTATAATCCTACAAAATCCCAGACTTTGTGCAAGTGTACCTTGAATAATTGATGCTGATCACACCAAATATGCATTTAATTTAAATTTCTCACTTTTTCATTCACTTCCCATTTTGGTAATTGATAAAAATAATGTATTATCACTTTTTTTTTTAAAAAGGCATTGTCGCTTTGCAGCATTATCTACACACCTGCCTACAACTTTTGTACTGTACTGTGTATGCTTTACAAAATACTGATTTTTTAATGTCTTCTTTAGATGAAAATGTAATAAATTATCAGGCTACTGAAATGCACATCTGCCCAACTGTTTAATTAGTTTAATTATAAATGTTCAGCTCTCTTGCTGCCATTCCCTGGACTAGGAAGGCTTGTAGACAATATCGACAGAAATATCTATTGTAAGAAAATTACACGAGAACAATTTGAAATACTTTTTAGGCTGGTTTCATGAACATCATCAATAGAACAACAACAGGTGCATAATGTCTCTTAAAATATAACCTTAATAGAATATATTAAAACATATTTAAAATATAACATACATGCAAAACAGAAAAATCCAAAGCTGGACTACATATATTCAAAGCAAATATTCAAAGAATCGAATATCAAAGAAAAAAATACAAAAAAGATCACAAAATTATAAAAAACAAATAATTTTTTTTAGTACTCCTCGCTTGCCTTTTTCACCCATACCAACACGTCCAACTCTGCCTTCACTTGGCACTTTGCCTTGTGGTTGTGGTTCTTTAGTTTTGTAAATTGTAGGTTGTTTAATTCAGTTCCATTACAAAAAAAAAATGAATAAAATATGAATTAAAAATAAAAAATAAAATAAAAATAAAAAAGAGTGCTGGATTACTCCTCTCTTGATTCTTCGACCTATACTGCCAGGCTTTGAGATTCTCCCACTGTACAGGGTAGATCCCAAGCCTGGTCTGCCTCCCATTCAGACTCGGCTGCTACAGGTACTGCTCAGCATAGACATTGGTCCCAGTGGAGCGCCCCCAGTAGGGCAGTGGGGTACTCGATACTGGGTCCTTCGGTTCTCAATGGGGATGTCATGGTGGCTGACCCGGTCCGTGGCCCTAGGGACGTCCATTAATAAATAGTGGGGAAGGTCTTTAAAGGGATAATGTTCGTGACGCCACCTGTGGTATTCGGTCAGGGTGACCGACGCTGCTTAGGGGTCCACTGGGGATGATGTGATGGCAGCTAGATGGTGTACCTTCCCACAGGCAAAGTGTATCCCCAGGGCTTCCCAGAGTGTAGATAGTGGATGGTGTGAGGCGCAGTGAAGAATGAGGACACAAGGTTGCAGTCTCTTTACCTTTACTGAAGGCTTCAGCGTCCACAGTCCAGAGCACCGGATCCCAGGGTAGGCAGAGTCCGGCCGGTCTGAAGGCAAATCCAGAGTCCCCTTATCCAGGTAGAAATCAGTAGCCTTCCTCTAGTGCCTGAGTGTTGTAGTACCTCCCTGCTGAGCTTCTCGGTAAGGTCCTCACAACTATTGTGGATGTAATGTCTCTTTCTCTCTGTCTCCCTGATGGATAGGATAGGACAAACCCATATGACTGATGGCCTGAGGCTTTTTACAGGGACCCTAGCATGCCCCAGCCCCCACAAGTTGCCACCGTGCCTCCTGGGTGTAAGGTCGGGCAACTAATATGGAACTAGCTGTCCTGCCGGTCTCTGGAGCCAGGCTTGGAGATGATGACTCCCTCGGTGTTCCGGCTACTGGATTCTGCACCTCAGAAGGAGGCAGCCTTATGCAGGGCAGAACTCTTTCTGGTTTCCTCTCCTTTTGCTATGACTTCGTTTCTCACCCTCTGCAACGCAAATCCCAGCTCGCTTCTCTCTCACTTCCTATCCAGACTCCCAGTTTTACCTAATTGTGAGGAGTGCCCTAATAGATAGGAGCGTAGCTCCCCCTGGTGGCCTGGAGTGTGAAGTGTGTTGTGTGGTTTGTGATACCTGGTGAGGAGATCTCCTTTATTGCCTCCAGACGTAACATCACTCCCCTGGTGGAAGAACAACATTACTGCAATGACAGGACTTTGGGGCGCTGCACACCCCCCTGTTAAATCCAGTACTCCTGGACTGGGAAAAGAAAACAACAATACATTAGCAAAAGACATGCAAACATTTTAAAATGCTATATGTTGTGAATTTGGTTTCTGGGCTCCCCCGGTGGTTTCTGGTGGTACTGCACTTGTGTGCTTCATCTCCTTTGTTCACCTGTT